>NC_064631.1:397970358-398273388 GCF_023864275.1 Schistocerca cancellata
ACCTGCACTCAACGGCTTGGCTGGCTAAGTTCAGTGCTAATTAACTCGGAAACTATGCAACATATCAAATTCTTTTCTTAACTTTTTGGACTGTTTCTGACCACTCTGTATACAGCGTCATGCAGAACTCTACCGACAAGCTTTCAGAGGTTGTTAGGGATACGTTCAGGGTATTTTTGTGTAAGTATCTGGCGGCTTATTATAGAGTTATTACATTTCGTTTGGTTTCTTGTCCAAAACTGCTTTAAATCTGTAGTGCACAGAACATAGTGTACTACAGTGTAAGAGTCGGCGGTATCCGCTGTGTGTCTTGATCCTATTCGTTCTCGGTATCTGCCACTGACAACAGTAATGCTCTCCAGAATGAACTTTTCACTCTGCAGCGGAGTGTGAGCTGATCTGAAACTTCCTGGCAGATTAAAACTGTGTGCCGGATCGAGACTCGAACTCGGGACCTTAGCCTTTCACGGGCAAGTGCTCTACCAACTTCGTCTCGGTTCGGAACGCAGTTTTATTCTGCCAGGAAGTTTCAGTAATGCACTCCTTAAGTTGTTGCTCTCAATTTTGCATCCAGTATTGCTCGATTATGTCGTGGGTTTCTTTTACCGGTGGTGTTAGTCGTGCGTTAGCAGTAATACACAGCAGTACGGTCGGTAGGATTATTGATGAAATGGCCGATATGCACTTCTCGTGTGGATTCACAGCATGCAGTATCAGAGCGGCAGTGCGACGCTATGCTCAGCTGTTCCAGCACCGACGGCAACTACATCGTGGGACTTTTACGGACGGCCATTGTTGTAGGAGTGTTACCCTGTGTTGTATGTTGTACGTCTTCGTTATTGCGTACTACACGAGTCCTTTCTGTTAAGAGTGTATTTTCACAGAAACAAGTGTGACTGCGGTAACAATACGAAAAATCATAACTATGATATCACTACGTTACCAGCCGCAGGTGAACGTGGTTCCCTTATACCAAAATACTGACAAGGTATCCCTGAACAATCTCCGAAAGTTTGTCGGTGGAGCTGTGGTTCACCCTGTGTATCTCTCTCTCTCTATATATATATATACAGGGTTATTACAAATGATTGAAGCGATTTCACAGCTCTACAATAACTTTATTATTTGAGATATTTTCACAATGCTTTGCACACACATACAAAAACTCAAAAAGTTTTTTTAGACATTCACAAATGTTCGATATGTGCCCCTTTAGTGATTCGGCAGACATCAAGCCGATAATCAAGTTCCTCCCACGCTCGGCGCAGCATGTCCCCATCAATGAGTTCGAAAGCATCGTTGATGCGAGCTCGCAGTTCTGGCACGTTACTTGGTAGAGGAGGTTTAAACACTGAATCTTTCACATAACCCCACAGAAAGAAATCGCATGGGGTTAAGTCGGGAGAGCGTGGAGGCCATGACATGAATTGCTGATCATGATCTCCACCACGACCGATCCATCGGTTTTCCAATCTCCTGTTTAAGAAATGCCGAACATCATGATGGAAGTGCGGTGGAGCACCATCCTGTTGAAAGATGAAGTCGGCGCTGTCGGTCTCCAGTTGTGGCATGAGCCAATTTTCCAGCATGTCCAGATACACGTGTCCAGTAACGTTTTTTTCGCAGAACAAAAAGGGGCCGTAAACTTTAAACCGTGAGATTGCACAAAACACGTTAACTTTTGGTGAATTGCGAATTTGCTGCACGAATGCGTGAGGATTCTCTACCGCCCAGATTCGCACATTGTGTCTGTTCACTTCACCATTAAGAAAAAATGTTGCTTCATCATTGAAAAAAAGTTTCGCACTGAACGCATCCTCTTCCATGAGCTGTTGCAACCGCGCCGAAAATTCAAAGCGTTTGACTTTGTCATCGGGTGTCAAGGCTTGTAGCAATTGTAAACGGTAAGGCTTCTGCTTTAGCCTTTTCCGTAAGATTTTCCAAACCGTCGGCTGTGGTACGTTTAGCTCCCTGCTTGCTTTATTCGTCGACTTCCGCGGGCTACGCGTGAAACTTGCCCGCACGCGTTCAATCGTTTCTTCGCTCACTGCAGGCCGACCCGTTGATTTCCCCTTACAGAGGCATCCATAAGCTTTAAACTGCGCATACCATCGCCGAATAGAGTTGGCAGTTGGTGGATCTTTGTTGAACTTCGTCCTGAAGTGTCGTTGCACTGTTATGACTGACTGATGTGAGTGAATTTCAAGCACAACATACGCTTTCTCGGCTCCTGTCGCCATTTTCTCTCACTGCGCTCTCGAGCGCTTTGGCGGTAGAAACCTGAAGTGCGGCTTCAGCCGAACAAAACTTTGAGTTTTTCTACGTATCTGTAGTGTGTCGCGACCATATGTCAATGAATGGAGCTACAGTGAATTTATGAAATCGCTTCAATCATTTGTAATAGCCCTGTATATATATATATATATATATATATATATATATATATATATATATAAAGAAGAGTAATTTTTTTTGGAAATTTTATTTTGCTTCTATTGAAAAGTCAACGGTTATGTAAAAATTTTTTATATAATAAAACAGTCCCAACCACATAAAGATATTTATTTATTTACTGATGAACCACATAAAGATATTTATTTATTCACTGATGACCACTGTTCTGGTCATCACACCGCTTACTCCATGCGAGTCTGCTCAAGCTGGCGAGCAGCAAACGCCATTCTAGGAGTCATATAACCACTGCTTCTGGTTACATGCCTCCCTTGAGTGGCGCGTGCTCCTCTCCAGCTTGAGCAGACTCGCATGGAGTAAGCGGTGTGATGATAACCAGAACAGTCGTCGAAACCGGTCACCAGTAAATAAATAAACATCTTTATGCCGTTGGGACTGTTTTATTATATAAAAAAATAAAGAACAGTGTCTGTTTGTTTATTTGTCTGTAAGTCTTGCAAATCTGCAGTTTCTGTCCGATCTTGATGAAACTTTTCACACTTTTCCTTCAAGACAAGAGGAAAATCGCTGTCTATACAAGATTTCGTAATCTGACTTGAAACTTGTGTTCTACACAGAACAATTGTTGTAATTCGTTATGTAGTTATGAGTCATACATTTTATCTGAGTTCAATAGTTTTACATCGCGTTTTCACTGAAATAATTCCTTTCGTTTTAGTTCTAATCAACCAGTAACAATTATCTTTGGAAACCAACTGAGATGCTCTGTAAACGCCCTAGTTTAAAATATTTGATTCTAAAAAAAAAAAAAAAAAGCAGTCATATATATTTATCTTTATACCTGATAACGATGTAATAGAAATATCCGGTTAAAAATAAATAAAATAAAATAATAAATACTGTAGAATATTTGTAGTGTGGAATGGAAATGAAGTTCCATGCTTCTTTACAGAGCGTAGGGGAACGATGCGGGAGACCCGCACCGCCTTACTAGGCGAGGTCCTATTGGAGGTGGTTTGCCGTTGTCTTCCTCCGACCGTAATGGGGATGAATGATGATGATGAAGACGACACAACAACACCCAGTCATCTCGAGGCAGGAAAAATCCCTGACCCCGCCGGGAATCGAACCCGGGACCTCGTGCTCGGGAAGCGAGAACGCTACCGCGAGACCACGAGGGGCGGACATTTGTAGTGTAATAAAATAATAAATATTGTAGAATACTACACCACTGCCGCCCGTGTTTTCTTTCATAATGTATAAATTTTTCAAACAAGAACAGACGGAACAGTAAATCAATGCAAATAAAATTGTTGTATCATCTGATTTTCGGGTGACGCTCCTCAAACCCTGTCACTGATCTGTCCCAACAGTTCAGAGCTGAAACTTGATAGCAGATTAAAACTGTGTGCCAAACCGGGATTCGAACCCAAATCCGTGCGTCAAGCGAACAATACTCTTACGCAGTGAGGCAAATGTCACGCAATTTTGAAGTCACAAATTGCGTAGCTGTTCCGATTGTGAGTACGCACTGAAAGAAATTAGTGTGGAACGAGCTGGACAGTGCAGTACGTATTCATTTACTCAATCTGCCACTCTTCAGGTGGTGGTGGTGGTGGTTAGTGTTTAACGTCCCGTCGACAACGAGGTTAATAGAGACGGAGCGCAAGCTCGGGTTGGGGAAGGATTGGGAAGGAAATCGGCCGTGCCCTTTCAAAGGAACCATCCCGGCATTTGCCTGAAACGATTTAGGGAAATCACGGAAAACCTAAATCAGGATGGCTGGAGATGGGATTGAACTGTCGTCCTCCCGAATGCGAGTCCAGTGTGCTAACCACTGCGCCACCTCGCTCGGTCCACTATTCAGGCATCAGGTTATTATAACGTTGTCATCCCTCTACATGCATGTACTCCACACTTCCTATTACTCACTTGTGGGCACTATAAAAGGGGATTTCGTCGACAAGGTTTTACAAGGGAAAATTAGTTCGGGGATTATCCGTTTTCATGTTATGAGGGAAACAAAACAGACTTATTTTTACAGCACTCGCTCTAATAGGAATGCTTCTTAGGTAGCTTTCCTGCATAGGCGTCTCGACAATCACCTGACGTCACATTACGACTATCCCGGTATCGTCCAGGCCGCTTTCCTTCTTCCTCGCCTAACAAATCAAGAGTAGTTGAATTTCCCGCGAAAAGTGTTGGTGGAGTACTCGGAAGACGTGTCATGGAACACCATGATGAAATGCGCTCGTAGCACGACGGTGCGCCGGCACATTTCGCACTGCACGAAATGATTTCAGCATCACACTCGGAGATAGCGTAACACAGAGAATTTCGGAGACGTTTAGAGCACGTAGCGAAGCCCCTATAGTTGTTCAGTCGAGCCACATTACAAAAAGAGACGGCAGGATAAAATTAAGCCGCGTTTCCAACCACAGATTCGGACTGCTTACGCAATTACAATTCCAGTATTAGGAGGCACGGCACTGTACCCCCTTTAATTACAAATGTGATGAATTTAATCTCCATATTTATACAAGTCGTTGATGAATTAGTAATACAAAACTTTGTGTTCTGCCTAACGGAAGGTCTTGTCACGGGGGAAGCCTCGTCAGAGAGTAAAGTAATTCCAGTGGTGGTTTCCCGTTGCCTTCCACTGATGATGATGAAATGATAATGAGGACAACACAACACCCATGCGGGAATCGAACCCGGGCCCCTTGGGGTGTCAGACCTCCGCGCTGACCACTCAGCTATCGGGGCGGACAGTAATACAAAAATAACCTTTAATTGTGAAAGGGGTAAATAACTTACAAAAATGTTTGCTACAGCACTGAGTGTAGTATATCTTCAAGTTTTATTCCCGCGTAAACTGTTAGTTCCCGAAGGGAGGCATGAGCCAGTACGTTGATCCAACAGTCATCACAGATTTGTATAATGGTGCAGAGCGTGCACTGTGTTGTTTATCGTTTCATGAGTTCAGATCCGCTGCTACAGTTTAGAGCTAAATACCGCGAGCCACCACATCAAAGACAAATTGTTATTAATTGGTACAATCGTTTCCCCGAAACTGGCTTTATATCATGTAGGACGCCGGGTCAGGGTGCGCTAGGGATTTAAGACTGCCGACTAAAATTAATTGAGTAATGAAAGGAACAGGGGGAGAGTGAAGCTCATGTAAAAGTGGATATATTCTTGAAAATACATAAAAAGGCGAGGCAGTCTCGTTACAGAAAAGCGTGTGAACTTGTCAGTTCACAAATTTGGATTACACAGGCGATCAGTGGGCTTGTTGTGGGCTTGAAAACACATGAAACACAAGAGAAATAATGATAACTAGTCTAGTCCGTGGAGAGAGTATTGATGCAGTAAATTAAAGAATAATCTGCTGGATTTGAACCACAAACGCAGGTAATGAACCAGGAGTAGGCATGTGTTGCGAGAACGCAGACACGGCCAGCGCGACAGAGGTTAGCACTCTAGTGTTGTAGATACCGCAAAACTAATTCCTCGCGTTGCAAATTGCGTATTTGCAGTTCGCGGAAGTGGTACGTGCATTCTGTGGCGAACGTTAACAGTTCAGAATGATTGCTTCCAAGGCAATGGAAACAAACACGCGTAACGTGAACATGGTGGCAACCACGGCACTACTGGTAGTGTCGAAGTAAAGCCTACCAAGAGCTGCAACGAACCGATGCCGAGAGAGCGTCTCTCAGCAGACTGTGTTGCCCTTCCGAGAGGAAAAGGTCGCCTGCCACCAAACTAACTGGTGGGCCGTTGGGGGGGGGGGGGGAGGGGGGGGGACATCCCACGTGCAGGTCAGTGTTCCTGGGACCGGCACCAACTCTCTGGCCATGGGAAAGGTATCTCCCCCTCCGCGTAACCGTTGCCTCAGCTGGAATTTAAACTAATGCCCATCTTGCGTATTTTCTGAATTAAACAATTAGTGACCACCAGAACTGCTTCATTCATGCCATTCGATATTACTCTACTCAGGAAAGTTATAGACGGCTTCACTCGGCTTAGGAAAATTACTTTTAATGTATGGGTGTTTCTAAAGTAATTATTCAAAAGTAACGTTTAAAGCGAAAAAGGCAAATAAATTAGAGGAATATTTGATACACCAATAACTGCAGCATATCTTCAAGTTTTTTTTTAAAATTATTACAAATGTTCATTGTGGCTACCTTCCGTAACACGAAACACGTCCAATCTATAATTTTCTGCCAGATCCTATGAAGCAAGTCTTGATGTACGGCGGCAACTGCATGTGTTATCCGTTGTTGCAGCTGACTGCAGTTTCCTGGAAGCAGAGGAACGAACACTCTTTCTTTAACGTAAACACATACAAAGAAGTCCGTTGGAGTTAAATTAAGTGATCGTGGTGGTCATGATACGTTTCCATCACTCCAATCCAAGTCAGCACGTTCCTAAGGAGATACACAACATCTTCACGGTGATAATGTAGTGGCGCGCCATCTTGCTGTAAAATAAATTCTTTGCTCATATCCTGTTGTAGTTGAGGCATCAGATTATATTCATACATGTCCAGGTACGATACGTCAGATACAACTGACTCGGCAAAAATGAAACGATCGTAAATCTTGTTACAGATTACAGCCAAAAAACATTACCCTTAGGCGAGTCGCGTGCATATTCCATTACGTCAAATGGTTCTGCTCACCCCTTATCTGAACACTATGCCGATTCACTTTACCGAACGTATGGAAGGTGGCTGCGTCGCTGAGCACAATTTTATCAAAAAAATTATCTTCAGACTGCATTTCGTTGAACATTTCTACACAAGACTCATTTCGTTTGTCACTGTCTCTTAAAGCTTGCAGCAATTCCAATTGGCACAGTTTGAATGACAGGCATTTCCGTAATATCTTCCACACTGTAACACCTGGCATATCCAATTCTAAGCAGGCACAGCTCCTTGATTTACCCAGAGTACGAATGTTAGACTGTCGAAGTTGTTCAACTGCTGCGTCAGAGATTAGCCATTGAAGCCTTTGATGGCTCACCTGAAGGTGACTGGTAGGTGCCAAGTTGAAATGTCGAAAAATGGTTCAAATGGCTCTGAGCACTATGGGACTTAACATCGGAGGCCATCAGTCCCCTAGAACTTAGAACTACTAAAACCTAACTAACCTACACATATCCATGCCCGAGGCAGGATTCGAACCTGCGACCGTAGCGGTCGCGCGGTTCCAGACTGAAGCGCCTAGAACCGCTCGGTCACATCGGCCGACCGAAATATCGAGCGATGAATTAAACGACGACCGGCTACAAGCTCGAAATTTGTTTGAACATCGTGAGAACATTTTAATACGGTGGTAACTAACACGGTTACAAGCAGAATCATGCTTTCACAAACCAAAGTGGACCACATGATTGGCAGCCAAGATCACCGTACTCTTCTGCTTCTAAAGTGAGGAAAGAAGGAAAGAGGGAAGATTAGGGTTAAATCTCCCGTCGACGACGGGGTCATTAGAGATTACACACGAGCTTTGCACTGGGCAAGGATGTGTCATCCATGTCATTCTCAAACGAACCATACCAGAATCCAGAATCTGCCTTCACTGATATTGGGACGCAACATAAAAACCAAATTTGGATGAATGAATGGGAATAGGAACCACCACTCTCCCGAAGGAAGGAAGCAAGGAAGGAAGGAAGATTTCGTTTAACCTCCCGTCGACATCGAGGTCAATAGAGACAGAGCATAAGCTGAGATGGTGTAATGGACGGGGAAGGAAATCGGCCGTGTCCTTGCAAAGGAACCATCCCGACATCTACCTGGAGCGATTTGCGGAAATGACGGAAACCAGTGAAAACACTTCATCTCTCTTAAACGGTTGCAGATGTCTAAACAAGATTTTGGTTAGTGATAGTGCACAAAGGAGAGGATCTTTCATCCTATGATTAATATGCGAAACTTCCTTATCTAGAGGATATTCAAGCGACTGCAGATTGCTTCAGTGAAATACTGTAATATTTAAGTGCCATCGAGAAACGAGGATTACTTTGGGTTTGGAACAACAAATGTGAAAAAATTACGGTTTCTTTCTATACCGAGGACGGACATTTTCATAAACTATTGACCTGTCTGTCCATCAGTTGCTGTTTTATGACTCTGTCCAAATTGAAATGCATTGGAATGATAGTGAGACGACTATTTGTAAACTCTGCTGTATTTTGGTGAAAGAAACAGATTTTATCATTGGAAGAAGGGGACTTACGGATTACTCAAAACTCGTCTCCGATAACGTTTCTCTGAAGAGAAAGAAACGTGATGATAAGTCTGGGGAAGTAAATAGCTGTTGAAATTTCCGCGGAATTTTTAATAACGAATGATATGGACTGATACTGGCCAATGGATTTCATTTGTATATCTCAATAATGTAAGAAACATGAAAACAATGAACAGCACTTAGCATGCCATGTTTTCTTTCCTATCCCTCTACTAGGATAGTACTTTTTCAAAAATGGTTCAAATGGCTCTGAGCACTATGGGACTTAACATCTATGGTCATCAGTCCCCTAGAACTTTGAACTACTTAAACCTAACTAACCTAAGGACAACACACAACACCCAGTCATCACGAGGCAGAGAAAATCGCTGACCCCGCCGGGAATCGAACCCGTTAACTCGGGCGCGGGAAGCGAGAACGCTACCGCACGATCACGAGCTGCGGACTGTACTTTTTCACCGCAAAATCTTTTTGTTTATCAAAGATATTGGTAATCTAATCTGTTTATACTATGATCGGTAGTTGATTGGACTTTGGAAATTTAAATGTTTTCATATTTATCGTTTCATTGAGGTACAGAAATAAAAATGTTTGGCCAGCTTCAGTTGACATAATTCAGTATTAAAAGCACACTGGAGCATAGGATTACATTAAAATTTCAAAAGAGATAGCGATTTGCTTTCCAAAATTCTTGCGATAGTTTACTTAATCGTAGAATATAACAATAAATGTGGCCATTAACGAAAATGATAGGTAGTTTCTCACGAAGCTGACGAATGAAGCTGTGACCGCCAGGAGGTCAGGGCGCTCCGCCAGCCAAAAGCTACAGGAATCTTGGTCACACTGGTCCCCCGCTCCCCCCCCCCCCCCTTACCCTCGTAGCACCAACTACATTCTTTTGGAAAAGGCACACTACTGTGCTCTCTTCGAGTATATTAAAACCACGGAGAGACTCTCTACGAGTCCCACTCCGCTAGAGAAAGAACCACTTCGACGATAGTGCGTCATATTTATATATAATGAACTACCGTCCTACACTTTGGCACCAATGTAAATTCAGATCAGTATCAGCTTGGTCGCGCCGTGATAGTGTGTGCGTGCCTACTTCGCCCACCTTAAAAATACGCTAGTATGTAGCTTGGGCCGCGAGCTGCCGGTAACCACGCATTCAGCGGTGCTGATATAAGCAAAATCGCCCTTTCCCATCTCTGTGTCTGTATCCACAACATCTCATAACCAGTCACGAACTCTCACCTTAGTTTCAAGAGTTACGAGTGGCGTTTAGTAATTAATGAAAAACCTTTTTTCTAATATCAGGTTCATTTTATTCGGGATTCCAATACACCAAATAATTCCCCAGGAATTGGCTAGGAAACCCCATTTTGCAACATGGTTTCCGTTCAATGTCACGGCCTTACGCCACCTTACTGGGAGGGATCGTAGGCCCGCATCGTACCACTTTACCGGTCGACATCGGAGCCAACGTCTTGCTGCATCCATAACGATGCTCACCCTCGTAACGAGCAAGCAATTCTGCACAGACGGTCCTTCGTTGCTCTTCGTGGTATTCTGTTAGGCGGCGGGGTACGCAGCGGACACACATCTTTGACCATCACACCTGTCCAGTTGTGCAGCGAGATGCTTGATTATGATCCGTCTGTCACCTCGAATGAGAGTGTCCACACGTTCCAACAATGCAGGGGCCACAGCTTTGTGCGGCCAGCCGGCATCCATCGGATAGGTTTGCGCCGGCTTGTTGCGATGATGACAGGCGCCTCACCCGACGACTCTCCGTGCTTTTGTTCACTTCCAGGTCTCCGTAGGCATTCTGCAAGAGCCTACGAATAACTGCGATGCTCTGGTTTTCCGCCAAAAGAAATTCAATGATAGCTCTCCGTTACAGACGTCATTTTGAAGGCTACCTGTAACGCCGCCACCTCCCGAAACTTCATGAAATAGTAGGGACTGAAGGAGGAATATGCCACGATGTCCCAAAATAAATTCCGAATTTATTCAACTTAAACTGGCCGAGAAAAAAAAGTATTGCATTACTTTTAGAACGCCGGCCGCTGTGGCCGAGCGGTTCTAGGCGCTTCAGTCCGGAACTGCGCTGCTGCTACGGTCGCAGATTCGAATCCTGCCTCGGGCATAGATGTGTGTGATGTCCTTAGGTTGGTTAGGTTTTAGTAGTTCTAAGTCTAGGGGACTGATGACCTCAGATGTTAAGTCCCATAGTGCTTAGAGCCATTTGAACCATTTGAACTTATAGAACGCCCCTCATTATTCCGTTTCAGTGAAGATAGCTCTCTACAGATTGGACGATTCCCTATTCTTTGTTCGATAGTTTCTATGTTATTAACTTCCTTTGCAGAAGAGCGGCTTACCGACGAATAATTCAGAATTGTGGGATAATGTTCATCCATAAAGTAGCAAGGCTATCCTCGCACTTAGTCTGTTCTAGATCACCAATATACATTGGTTCCCTGAACTGCTTGCCTGTTACTTATTTGTAGCTTCCCGTCTATCCGTTTTTAATATCATTATTTTATTCTGGGAGCAGAAATATCTGTAGTACGAAAAGGAGCCCGATGTCTGCACGGTGAGCGCACATATTTGCATGTATGCAGTATTTTACCTGCCAACAGGAAACTGTAACAGTCACGACAGCTCTTCATTTATTCAATTTGTACCTCTTCCAAAATCAAGCGCTACAGTCTTTTGTCACGATTTCAGCATACAAAATATGTGATGTGATAAATTGTCGAATAAGAATAGAGTTGGTGTGGGATACTGTGAGCAGCCAGCGGGCCCTGCGAAACTTTCACACTTTTGCAGTTTTAAATAATGACAGTATTTGGAACAAGGGTAGTCGTTGGGATAAGGATAGTTGTGGGAATGAAGAGAAAACGTCTTTAAAAATGAACCGAACGGCAAGAAATAATAATCATGACTTTATGATACATCACTGTATATACATTTCCATGTGTCCAAAAATGTGTTTTGCATTCGGAATGTTCGCCCCGGCTTCTACGACGGGCAGAGATCAGGGAGCGTCAGTAGGGCCGCATAATCTGTAACCTTAACTCGACGAACGTTTTCAGTTACAGTAAGCACATTATACATTAGTAGCAATAGGTAAATCACAATTCAAGGCGACAATGACAAATAAGTTTGTCGTTTCGGAAAGTGTTCGTTTAGAAAAGGCAACTTGTACGCCGGGCAGCAATAAGCCGCAGCCGTCACGCTTATTATCAATAACAATACTGTATACAGATTATCGAGTTAATAAGTTCTTTAAAACAAATAAATTGTATTTGTAATAACATAATATGAAAAGAGAGTCTCTTATTCGTGATAAATAAGTTATGTTCGTAAAATATGGGTATGAAGCTGGGCATGCCATTTTGTCTATGATAGTTCAAAGTCTCTTTTATGTTAAAATTTTCCACAAATGGTAATTTTTACTGCAAGATCGGTTTGCAGTGTCAGAAGCCGGTTAGAAAACCATTCTAACGATACCTTATTCATCGCTGTGCGATTAGTGTGTGATGAGAAAAAGGGATGTTGACTTGAGAAATTATATTTATGATTAGTCAGTATGGAGGGAAGTAGAGAGAGTAAGACAGAGAGATTATGCCAACTGACTACGAACTGCTTTCGCTTGAGCAACTCGTGGACAAAAAACGTTACGCAAGAAACCGACATGCCTCGGACACTAGCTGCTGAGACTACTGAAGCACTATTACCAGTTTTTTGTGGACTTCGACCTCAGTGACACCTTCTTGCAAGAACCAGTTTGCAAACATCAGCATATACGATTTGAAAGCCTGTTTATATAACACCTGTTGCAAACGATGGAATTGTCGCCGCCTTGAGGTTGGGTACTTTAAGAGGACTAAAGCTACAGCAACCGTTTGGCAACAATCTACTTTTTTCATTGTTTAATTTAACTAGCTGTTAAAAAGAAAATTTTTCCGCCCATTACTTTATAAGTGTACGTCAGCTTTGAACAACTACAAAGCGAAATTGAAACGCTTTCTATGTCGTCCTCACAGGTATGGATTCAGAGGGCTCGGTTCTGGGAAGGGCCATAGTTTATTAATGTTTATGTCTTCCGCCTCTCACCTCCTTCACCCAAGTACATCTAACCGTCATCACCTCTCTGAATTAATCTTTGATATGCCATATTTACAAGAAAGGCGATAAATCACAATGCAAAATTACAGAGGAATGAGTCTACTATATTCGTGCTACAAATTGTGTGCTGAAATTATAAACAAGGATTAGTATCAATAGAGGAAACACATATATTAGCGATGCAACATTGTTTCAGATAGGGTACATAACGTTCTGATTGTCTTTTCACTTTGGCACAAGTAACCGAGAAAAGACTGGAAATTAGATTGCCAACTTACTATGTTGTAATCGACAAAGAAAAGCTGAAAATGTTGTGGGGATCACTTAAGGAATTGCGAGTTCCAGCACACCTGATTGCGGCAATTCAGTCATACAAAAATAATAAAATAAAGATCGGACTGTGAGGAATGTGACAGAACATGCTGGTATGTCACGGAGTCAGACAAGGTTGCCCATTGTCCCTCGTCCTTTTAAATGTTTACTTTGACGATATCATTCGTAAACGGTTGATTTTATTAAATGACACATTAACAAGTGATAAATTTAATTTTTATGACGATGGTATTTGCTGATTATCAGGTTAAAACAGTAGAGTCTGAAGGAAGGTTCAGATTTCGATTCGCAAATTGAGGCAAGTTTCCACTAAATACGGAATGAGAATATCGACAGATAAAACGAAAGTGAAGACATTTCAGGGATTGGAACCCATAAGAGCCAAAACTGAAAATGGAAATGAGCGTATGACGTCATTGGCCGAGAGGCCCCTTAGGGGGCAGATCCGCCCGCCTTGGTGCAGGTCTTATTACATTCGACGCCGCATTGGGCGACCTGCACGCCGGATGGGGATGAAATGATGATGAAGACAACACAATACCCAGTCCCTGAGCGGAGAAAATTCGGGACCCCGCCGGGAATCGAACCCGGGCCCCCTAGGACGGCAGTCCGTCACGCTGACCTTTTTTTTATCTCATTTTGTTCCATACTGTTCGTTGAATTTGTTGGGGGTGGACGTCCAATGACACCCATTTAGGTTCTCCGTTGATCTGTTCACTCAGTTTTTTGTTACAGAGGGTAGCTAATCCTCTGACCGAACACGCTGAGCTACCGTGCCGGCTCTGTGGAACTATACAAAGTGCATTAAAACTTGACGTACGGAAAGAAAAGCTAATCAAACTCTACAAAGTAACTGCCTAACCGTTGCTACTGCGAGGTAGCGAATGTTCGACTCTAACATCTTATCAACAGCGATGCATAGAATGGTCAGCTATGAAGTTCCTTCGCTTTGTAACGGGATATTCATTGTTGTACCTTGAAAGAGATCCGACACTACACGAGAACTAAATGTTGAACATATTAGAAATATAATTAAAAATACCGACTGTACTGGAAATATCATGTCCATCCTACGTCTAATGATAGAATAATTAAAGCGGCAATACAATATAACCCAACTGGCAAGAGAAACGTTGGACGACTCTTAAAGAGAAGGCGTGAACAATTCTGAGGTTGAAAATGTCAAAAGGCCTAATCCTTGAAGACGATGATGATGATGATGATGATGATGATGGCCACTGCCAGCCGTGGTGGCCGAGCGGTTCTAGGCGCTTCAGTCCGGAACCGCGCGCTGCTACAGTTGCAGGTTCGAATCCTGCCTCGGGCATGGATATGTGTGATATCCTTAGGTTAGTTAGGTTTAAGTAGTTCTAAGTTCTAGAGGATTGATGACCTCATATGTTAAGTCCCAAAGTGCTCAGAGCCATTTGAACCATTTTCTTCTTCAGGATCTTGTGGTGTCCAACGTTGAATGAACACGAAACGTCAATTGTTTAGAAGATACGTGACGGTCCGTACCTTCAGAAAGGTCCTTCTTTCGAATGTTGCTCAACTCGCGCGTCACATTGGCTTGAATGTCGGTTATGTCGTCCAACAGTTGACTCTTCAAGTCGATTTCTGCCTTTTGACGTTTTGTGGTAGTTTCGTGTTGAAAACCCCACAACTCGTAACCCGTGATGATTGTAACCAGAAAAGAATTATCCTCGTTTTGTATTTCAATCAAGTTGCGGCAGGCACCCACACATCGTTGTTTTTGTTCGGGAGTCAAGGCGTGCTGGACGAACTTTGCACACATTTTCCTCTTCTTCAAAATATTTTGGAGAATGTTTCGAACATTTGATTGCGATTTGTGACACGGGAACACTGACACATTATGGTCGCAGGCCGACTACTAAACACTGCCTCCTCACTAGTGACTGGTCGAATGCACTTCCGTTATTTATGATGTTGTTAGTTCAAGCTGCCACCGTACTTAGTGCTGACTTTGCTTATGCACCAGGGATAATATCAGTCTTTGAAGCGTTTTGAACGGACGACGCGGGAATGTAAATTTTACCTATTCAGTTGGAGTCATTACTTTCAGCTAATTTAACTGGTAACTGTGCTCTTTAGTATAATGGGCATTAACTTGATAAGTTAGTTTAAATCCAAACATTTTTGGCGCTTGTCGCTGACTGGCTGTCGTGTTAGCGGCGTAGCTCTGCAAGGACATATTTCCGACCTATGGTTACGTGGAAAATTTTATTCAATTCGACGTGGCCCAGCCTGCTCTGACCTTATTATCTACCCTGTATACACGTGCTACAACCGAAGTAGCTACATCCGTTGGAACCCGCAACTTCCATTACCATTCTGGGACCGAGCGAGGCGGCTCAGTGACTAGCACACTGGACTCGCATTCGGGAGGACGACTGTTCAAAACCGCTTCCGACAATCCTGATTTAGGTTTTCCGTGATTTCCCTAAGTCGCTTCAGGCAAATGCCAGGATGATTTCTTTGGAAGGCCACGGCCGACTTCCTTTTCCATCCTTCCCTAATCCAATGGCACCAACGACCTCACTGTTTGGTCCTCTTCCCCCGAATCAGCCAACCAACCAAAAATTCTAACTGGTTTTCTCTGTCTTCTAGCACCTGTACATACACCAGCGCAATTGAGTTAAGTGGTTAACTGTTAGGTTCTTCTTACTACTCTTTCAGTCTCTGATGGACACAATACCACCAACGGAATGCAACATTTCGGTGTTGAAGTGGGAGCAAACTTCCGGTAACATTCGATACCCGGAGCTGGACTTGTGTAGCTAGTGCGGCGCCGGGCTCTACGCCCCTTGCTGTTATTCGATTTGGAGGCGTATCAAGAGCGTTGTTACGTTACTTCACTTGCACGAGAACTGAAGTCATTTCGCAAAACAGTTACGCTTTACCGACATGAAACAGATTCCAGGGAGGATTCTGCAGGGTTAGATGATCGTTTCTGCGAAGGTAGCAAATGTGATTACGCCTGGGACAGAGCCTATGAACACCTGTCAATTTATTTGAACATGTAATCTGTGTACAATAATTTTGTTATTTATTTTCAGAACATTATGGATGACTCTTGCGTATAACTCATAAAAGACATGTAGAAAGGAATACGCGTGGGGAGGGGGGCAAAGGTGAAGAGAATTTTTCTCTGGTAGCTGGTAGAATACCAGTTCCAAATTCTCCCGCTAGTCGTCTTGATTAGACATGATTTTTTTATCTGTTTCGCCAAAGCCATTGGTATGGAAATATTATTGTGGTCAGTTTGATTGCTTTTGTAAGTGCTGCGTATCACATATAAGAAGATTTTTCGATGGGCGTTGTTAAATACCTATGTGCTAACATTAGGTTCTCTTTCATGTTAGGGAAATAAGGAGTAGTAACTGTCGCAGTGCTGAAGAACGTGTTATGGGAACGAAGCTTTGAGCCGGGCATTTTAAAAGTGGTCAAATTTCAGTTGTAGACGATTCGCGACCGATAACACATGTTGCAAAAGAATTGGTTCCGTGTGTGCTTTCTGACGACCAGAGAGCCAATAGTCTGCGTTTACGTCGGGGATTGAGAGAACAGTCAGACGCAAAAGTCATCACGGGCGGCGACTCGTGTAGTTATGAATACGACCCAGAAATCAAATAACTTTCCAGTCAGTGGACGACTCCTTCACCACCAAGACCAAAGAAAGCATGGCAGGTGAGATCCCATGCGAAGACAATTTTTTTTTTTCGAAACCAAGCTATCTACCATCACGAATTTGATCCGCAGGGTACCACAGTTAACCAACATTACTACTTTCAAGTGCTATAACGATTATGTAAACCAACGAAAGAAAGCAACATTCATCGTGGCACCCAGTAGGGCTTTTTCAGCACGACAGCGCCCTTGCGCATACAGCACTGAGTGTAAGGCAATTTTTGGCCCAAAAACCAAAAGTCAACTCACCATACTTACCAGACCTGGCTTCTGTGACTTGTTTTATCCCAAAGACTGAGAATAAACCTGAAAGGGAAGCGTTTTCAAGACTTAGAGGAAGTGAAGAGAAAAAATTGGGAATTTGTGGTAAGGTCTCATTGGACCAAACTGCTGAGGTCACCGATCTCTAAGCCTCTACACTGCTTAATCTGAAGTAAACTAACTTAGGCTATGGACAACACACACACACCCCTGCCCGAGGGGGGACTCGAACCTCCGACGTGGGGAGCCGCACGGACCGTGACAAGGCGCCTCAGACCTCGCGGCTACCCTGAGCGGCAAGTGAAGAGAAATTACTGGAGGTAGTACTTTAGAAGAGTTAAAAAACAGTTTCCACCAACGTTGGGACAAGTATGTTATGTCTAATGAACACTATTTTTAAGGTCTTTTGTTTTGAAAATGTTCAGTCAAATGCACGACTTTTTAAAAACAATTCTCGTTGTTTTTGGGTCGCCCATCCTATGTTGTCTAACGTAAAACAATTCTCTGTGTTTGACCTATCGTATGATGGCTTCTGTTCCCGCAAACGTTTCATGTAATGTTTGGAGAAGGAGCGATACCTTGAGCTAATAGAAATGCCGTGTGGCTAGGGCCTCCCGTCGGGTAGACCGTTCGCCTGGTGTAAGTCTTTAGAGTTGACGCCACTTCGGCGACTTGCGTGTCGATGGAGATGAAATGATGATGATAAGGACAACACAACACCCAGCCGGGAATCGAACCCGGGCCGTTAGGTATGACATTCCGTCGTGCTGACCACTCAGCTAGCAGGGGCGGACGTCAACTCTAACAAGATGCCAGAATCTGACAAGTTAACAGCCTTTTCCATGAAGAGCTTTGTTGAGGAAACCCCAAAAAGTCGCAGGAAGATGGAGTTCACGATTTAAAGATGCTACAGAAACTATTCGCCAAACTTGAGGCTTTTTGATGGAGAGTATAATATCGCAATGAACAAATTCAAACTACGCAGCCGTGTAGACGTTATATGACCAGTCTCTGTAATTCGTAATAAACAACATTAGCGTGACACTTGAAAACGTTATTCACTTTGGGTTGCCATGTAAAATGCAGATGGACCATTTACTGATATGATACTCTATGTAAAACTTCTTCTCTTACGTCGCTTCTTCAGTCTCTAATAGGGCTGTAGGAATTGCAGGTCACACTGTATAACCATGTTCAAGGTTTCCTGAATTCACATCCACACCTGGCCTATATCTTAATCGCTACACTCAAGAGACGAATTTCATACGTATTACGTTATTTTTACAGAAACTCTAAGTAAGAATAGCTGTTCTAATTAATTGCGCGGTTTCATACGTATTACCTTATTTTTACAGAAACTCTAAGAAAGACTAGCTGTTCTAATTGCGCGTTTTGAGAACAATATACGAAAAACTTGATCAAAGAATGTAGCTACTTGAAGAGTGAATGTGTGATGCTGCTCGCTCTGCAGTTGGTACCAGTAGTCAGTCACCTATTCCGACTGGCACAAGTCAAGTTGAGCGACTTTCCAGGGGTTCTCGAAAAGTCGCGTACATTTATCAGGGACTATCCATCAGTTTCGTGGTAGCCCGCTGACGAACTTCCTACATTCGACTACATGTAAGGCGCCGTTCTAAGGCAGTTGCGGAGAAACCGTGCAGAGGTTTGGCAGGACAACAGGAAGCGGCGTCGGTTCCGCGATAAGCAAACTGCCCCACAGCTCGCCACAGCTGCTTCGCAGACGTCATTCGGCCTGCCTATGTTTTACGTCACGCGAGCGATAGCGTAACAGCAAAATATTTACGCTAATCAGCCCTTTTTCTAGGGCTGGTAAACAGTTTTTACAGCAGTGATATCTGACACAGTTAAATACAGGTTTATGCTAATCTCAATATTTGCAGCAAGTTTTTACAGCAGTGATATCTGACACAGTTAAATACAGGTTTCTGCTAATCTCAATATTTGCAGCAAGTTGGATACCTTTCCAGAGGCAAAACTAGCAACGAGGCTCGAGGAGTTCCGATACTCATGGGTAGAAATAACGTCTTACAGATCAAATAATACTTTTTACTCAGATCGTCTGAATAGGCCATTTTCCACTGCAAAGCTCAGCTCACAAAACGGTGAATAGGATAGTTGGGTGTAAAGCCCAACAATTTTCAGTTTTTCTTTGATCAACGAGGGAAACATTTCCTGCGATTTCAGACTGAAGTCATAAGCTGGGCTATTACCTATAATCAATCCAAATTCCAGGCCTGTCTTATAATTAAGTACAGAGAACTTTACAATTTAGCTAGAACAATAATTGCCGGGTTTTACTCCGCAAGATGGGGTAAAGCCCCGCAGTGTGGGTATTTTCTCCATTTGCGAAAAACATGGATAAAAATGGTTGACTTCACAATAAAAATCCTGGAAGTAGCCCTTTGGAACATTGTTGCTTTGTAGCCAAGTTACTCATCACAATATTGAACTGAAATGTCTCGTAAGTTTGAACATAATGCTTGAAAATACTTGCACAAAAATAATACTTTCTTCTCCAAGAAAGGAGGCTTAGTAGGGTAACGTAAAAGAATTCAGTTACTGAGGCTAAGCTATCTACATGCGAAGTACATAGTGTATTTTGTTAGGCCCTCTGATTATTACTTGAAGCCCAAGGCTCTTCTTTTTCTTCTTCGGATGCTGCTTCGACAAATAATAAGTCCATATGTATTTATGAGCTACTGTCATGATGTGAGAAGTCTTTATCTAACTACGAAGAAAAACCAGCAGGCTGTTTGATTTATTTTCTACTTTTTCTTGGCACAGATGTAATGAAATCTAGCTTACGTCATTTTGTTTCCACAGCACACTCTTTTCTTTCTTTGACACGTCGTTGCTTCTCAGTAGCGAAATTTTCTCTTCTCATGCCTTCTTCTCTTACTTTACACAGCGAAATTATATCTTGATGTGAGATAACCTAACGCAGTGTGTGTTGAGTATGTTATCATTGAAGAGTCGCCACATTACTGGAACTGCAAGGATTTACCTCAAAACACCTGCGAGGATACGACCCGTTTCGTCATTTTCTGCCAATGCACCGTTGTTGATTTTGGGGGTCAACTGGGACAACTATTTTCACGCGAAACTGTAGCTTAAATGCAATTGTGTCAACAAGTAATTTGTTGATTCTTCTTTACCAATCCTGCATTATACAATGTTCAAGTAAAACATTGGAAAACTTCCATGTTAAATAGTAACAAACAGAGATACGTCATTTTCTCACCCCTGGAGCGGCCTGCAGAGACGAACTTTCATGGAACAGAGGGGAGGAGGAGGATATTGGTGTTTAACGTCCCGTCGCCAACGAGGTCATTAGAGACGGAGCACAATAGCGGCTTTGGGAAGGAAATCGGCCGTGCCCTTTCAAAGGAACCATCCCGGCATTTCCCTGGAGTGATCTAGGGAAATCACGGAAAACCTAAATCAGGATGGCCGGACGCGGGATTGAACCGTCGTCCTCCCGAATACGAGTCCAGTGTGCTAACCACTGCGCCACCTAACTCGGTTTTCATGGAACAGTAAGTTGCAATAAGAGAAACCATCCACCTGGTGGTGAACTTCTGAACGATGACTGTGAGTTTGATGCAGCTCTCCACGCTATCCTATCCTGTGCAAGCTTCTTCATCTCCAAGTACCTACTGCAATCTACATCCTTCTGTATCTGCTTAGTGTATTCATCACTTGGTGTCCCTCTACAATTTTTATCTTCCACGCTGCCCTCCAATACAAAATTGGTGATCCCTTGATGCCTGAGAACACGTCCTACCAACCGATCCATTCTTCTAGTCAAGTTGTCCCACAATTTTCTCTTCTCCCCAATTCTACTCAGTACCTCCTCATTAGTTATGTGATCTACCCATCTAATCTTCAGCATTCTTCTGTAGCACCACACTTCGAAATCTTCTATTCTCTTCTTGTGTAAACTATTTATCGTCCATCGGCCCAACAGAAACAAGCCGGGAACAGAGGGGATATGAAGTACAACTAGAGTAAGAGGGCAAAAAATGAAGGACGATTAGTGTTTAACATCCCGTCGATGACGAGGTTGTTAGGGACTAACCTCAGGCTCGGGTCGGGGAAGGACGGGGAAGGAATTCGGCCGTGCATTTTCAAAGGAACCAAGTCAGCATTCGCCTTACGCAATTTAGGGAAACGACAGAAAATCTAAATCTAGATGCTCCAACGAAGATATGAACTGCTATCCTCCGGAATACAACTACGCCACCTCGTTTGGTAGATGGCACTGGAAGGAATTTTAAATGTTTGTGCAGTACAAAGATGAATCAGAAACACAGTGGATAACGAAAACTGACGATTCGGATGCAATAGAATATGAGCTGCATGAGGGCCTGTGAGCTGCAAAGAAAAACAAGGTGCAAGAAAATGATGATGTTTTAAAGTTAGAGAGAAAATTATTCGCTGGACAATGTCTCAAAACTGGAACAATAGTGTAATTGTTCTTGCTAGAAGGAGACACACACAAGGCATAAGATACTGGAGACCTATCAATTTCATATCCATAACCATCAAGTTAATCAGTAAAGTTCTCTCTAATCCATGAAACGTACTCGCAGTTGCGCATAGGTACAACCAGCAGTTGTATAGGGGAATGACGACAACGAAAATTTGTGTCCGTTCGAGACCTGAACACGGAGGTCGCCTAACAGCTTTGGTTATCCTCATGCATGTCCTAAGGAATGTTGCACCGTTCTTCTTAAAAAAAAAAAAAGAAAAAACAGTCACTTCAATAAAGTATTATCTCTAATCACAGAGGCTGGTCCCGACGAAGGTTCGAGTCCTCCCTCGGGCATGGGTGTGTGTGTTTGTCCTTAGGATAATATAGGTTCAGTAGTGTGTAAGCTTAGGGACTGATGACCTTAGCAGTTAAGTCCCATAAGATTTCACACACATTTGATTTCTAATCACAGAGAAAACGCACTGAACATATATCGAAAAAAGAAATACCATTAAGAAGCCGATAAAATAAATCATGAATGAGTTTATAGAACGAAGTAATGAATGTGAATTACTACTTTGTATAGGATTTACATATACTGATTAAGTTTGTAACTAAGTTTAACCGAAATATATACTGTAGCTCTTGAAAAACGAGGTATTCTTCATTCAACAATGTGAAGAAAAATATGATACGGTAAATCCTTGGTGGAATATAAATAATTTAAGACATAAAAATATCAAATCACCCATTAGCACGTGCGCTGACTCGTCTATGAGCACGTAACCAATGCTTTCGGATGAAAGCTAGCAATCTTGTCTATATACCTTGTAAGTAGGCTGTTTATGTTTTCTTATTGGCAACGTTACGTAGCGCTCTGTATGAAAATCACTGGCTGTGCTGCGTGCAGTCTGTGGCCAGTTTGCATTGTTGTCAGCCATTGTAGTGTTGGGCAGCTGGATGTTAACAGCGCGTAGCGTTGTGCAGTTGGAGGTGAGCCGCCAGCAGTGGTGGATGTGGGGAGAGAGATGACGGAGTTTGGAAATTTGTAAACACTGGATGTCATGAACATGTATATAATGGTTTTTCAACACTATTAAGGTAAATACATTGTTTGTTCTCTATTAAAATCTTTCATTTGCTAACTGTGCCTATCAGTAGTTAGTGCCTTCCGTAGTTTGAATCTTTTATTTAACTGGCAATAGTGGCGCTCGCCGTATTGCAGTAGTTCGAGTAACGAAGATTTTTGTGAGGTAAGTGATTTGTGAAAGGTATAGGTTAATGTTAGTCAGGGCCATTCTTTTGTAGGGATTTTTGAAAGTCAGATTGCGTTGCGCTAAAAATATTGTGTGTCAGTTTAAGCACAGTCTTGTATAATTGTTCAAAGGGGACGTTTCATATGTCGACCCTTAGCCGAGGATACCTCACTGGAATCTTCTGATTTTTTCTTGTACTTTGTGTAATTAGTGTAGCTATTGTTTATTGCTAGTGCGTAATTGTAGAGAGAATCTCCTTTGTAGTTGCAGTCTTTCATTCTTGTACAGTAAAACAGTTGTGGCATGCATGTAGATTTGCACCAAGTATTTCGCAGCTACGCTTGCAATTAAATACATATTATTTTCAGTGCTATGTTAATGTGTTCTCTTATTTTTGCTCTTCAAATTGTGCTTTTCTGTGTTATCGTGTGAAATATTGTGACAATAATGGCGTGTGAAAAACGTAACACTAGGCTTCAAAGTAAACTGAGAAATAATAGTGACAACGAGCGTAGCTTATCAGGACCACTGTGTAGTGAATTAACAGACATTCGAAGTAGTAATTTGGTAATTGTGCATAGGGAAATGGAGCGGGCGGCAAATAATGGTGTAGACAGTGAAACAGGTAGTGAACAAGGAAGCATTATCGATCGATCGGTCGGCAACAGCTCGCTTCAGGAATCCGAAATGACAGAACACAATATTGCAAATACTGTAGACTTAGGTTTTGGGTCCTCACCGTTTTCTCAAATGAGTCAAGACACATTTTCTGCTTGTCAAAATGTGAATGTTGCCGGTGAAAATGCACTGCCAAAAAGCATAGAGAAACAGATTCCAGACACTAATACATTATTATTGCAATTAATGCAAACAAAATCAGAAACAAATGGGACAAAATCTTCAAAAGTTAGACACAATGGAACAAAATCTTCAAAAGTTAAACACAATGGAACAAAATCAGAGACAAACACAGCAACAGTTAGACACAATGGAACAAAATCAGAGACAAACACAGCAAAAGCTTCAAAAGTTAGACACCACACTTGAACAAACACATGAAGATTTAACTACTGAGTTACATAACATTGAATCTAAATGTCAAAAAGTCTGTAATGACGTAAAAACACAAATTTGTGAGCATTTTCAACCTATTTTTTCGCGGCATGAAAATGCATTACAGAATCACGAAGCAGCCATAAAAGAACTGCAAACTATTGTTCATGAAAATCATGAGACCTTGTGATTAAAATTGACTCAGTTGCATCTACCGATTCGGTTACGCAACTTGCAAAAATTCAAGAAAACTTAAAGGACACAGTAGATACTCTGAAAATTGGTTCAGAAAGACACATGGAGGAAATTAGTTCATTATCAGAGAAAGGAGTTGAACTTTCGGATCAGCTAAATAATTTATCTACGAAGGTAGATGATAATCTGAATGACACAAAACCGGTAGTCTTTAATGACACAGAAGAGTGCGAACAAATTAGGAAATTCAAACAAAATCTGAATCAAATTAATACGCAACACGAAAGAGAAATCCAGGAAGTACAAGATCAGCTGACACAGGTAATACAAGAATTACGTATTTCAGAGGACACTCGCGCTCCAATACGGGAAGAGGGACATAGAAATACGGAATAGGCACAAAATAATAACACAGGGCACTTCGGAAATTATGAAAGAAATTGGCAAGGTGCACCGAATTTTGAAATGGAACCACCGAAACGACGTAACAATGACATATGCGACTCGCCGACATGATGATTTTGACTATAAGCTGTTCATTACTACATGCAAATTTAAATCATTTAAGAATTCTGGCAACTACATTCATCCACAAGCGTGGCTCCATCAATTCTCTCATTGTTTTCCTCCCAACTGGTCATTAGAGCACAGATTAGAATTTATGTGTGAATGAACCAGCTGTAAGAATGCGATCGGTCATTCACGATTGTCACAGTGAAGGAGATTTTTATCATGCCTTCCTCTCAGCATATTGGTCTCAAGCTACACAAGACCGAGTAAAACATAGCATCATAATGATGAAACATTTCGAACAATCTGAATTTTCCAGTCTTGTGAAATATTTTGAAGACATGTTACACAAGAATCAGTACCTGTCAAACCCATACAGCCCCTCAGAACTCATCCGCATTTGCTTAATCAAACTGGCTGAACATTTACGACGTATTATTTTAGCAGGACGTTGCAAAGACGACATTGAAGCTTTTCAGGGACTGTTACAAGAACTGGAAATTGACACTGACAATCGCGGAACGCGAAAACAGGAGTACAACAATTACAGGTCACATCTTTCACAATTCCGCGATGACAGAAATAATAAATGGACACGACAAGGCTATTCTTACAATGCAAATTGTGACCAAAACAGACACCACCCGTATGACAACCGTTGGCAGAGTAGTAATAATTACAGGGAAAGATCACCTCTCCACGGTAATGACTATCACAGAGACAATCAGAGAAACAGACAATATGGGAACCAAAATAATTATTATCAAGGGAGACAGAATAACTTTAGACGCAACGGTCCAGCGTGCAGTTACGACTCAGGGAGAAATTCTCCACCATGTGACCGACAAGAAAGAAACTATGGAATCTACCGACATGACGACAGACGATATGATCGTAACGACAGACCTGAACTGCATCAGAACTGGCGGGATTTAAACAGGGCAGGGCCCTCTCGTCAGGGTGAATTTGTAGAAGTTAGGTCTCCAAATCCCAATAACGACGCACACCAACAAAGAGACAATAGGCAATGATTCACACCGCTGGCAGCCACAAAACGTACTTGTGAAACTGACGACGCAGCTGCCGTAGCTAGTAATTACGTAAAAATGGAAGACATTAGGGACATCTTACTCCAGGAACACGACGTAAAACTTAAGAACATTGCATATCCTGTGATTCACATTACTGTAAATGACGTAAAATTTACGGCAGTACTTGACTCTGGCAGTCCCATGTCAGTAATTAGTGAAACAGCTTTTAGCAAGTGTAACAAATCGAACGATTGCCCCACACTTCCGTTACACAAGATTAAATTACAAGGTTCAATCTTTGGAAAAAGTGTAGATGTACGCCAACAAACCAATTTAGAATTCTTTTGCCAAAGCCACAGCTTCTCTATGAACTTTCTTATTGTTCCATTATTGTCGACGGAAATTATACTGGGAGTAGACTTTTTGAATGAATACAAAGCAATCTTAAGCTTTCACGATGCTGAAATAAGTTTAGAGAAAGAAGGTAAGTCAATAGCTTTGAAATTTGAAGACTTGCTCTCAAACCATGACGAGGAAATTAATCGGCTTTACCTTCTGTTAGACAACAGTTCGGAATTTTCTACGGAACTAGACACTAACAATCACTCTGCAAGTACTGACAGGGATGATATTGACGGCATATTTGAAACTAATGAGTTAATTCAGAATAAAATTCAAACAATTGAGAATTGTAATGACACTGATAGGCAGGACCTTTTTGAGATTTTACAAGCACATTCCACAGTTTTTACTCACAAAACAGGAACAATCAAGGGATTTCAATACCAATTTCGTGTTCGTGAGCATACTAAATTTTGTGTTAGACCATACGTAATTCCAGCACATTATAGGGACTGTGTTAGAACAGAAATACAATCTATGCTTGACGAGGGCATTATTGAGCCTGCAGTAAGCTCATACAACAATCCGTTACATGTTGTTGAGAAGAAAAATGGATCGATCAGGCTTGTCTTAGATTCGAGACAAATCAATACTATCATTATTCCTGAAACAGACATGCCGCAGACGATGGAAGAACTTCTTCAAAATTTTAATGGTGTAAAAGTGTTGTCTTCCATTGATCTCAGATCCAGCTTTTATCAGATCGAACTTCATCCAGAATGTAGAAAATACACAGCTTTTCTTTGTTTCGGCGTTTGTTATCAGTTTCGGAAACTTCCTTTTGGTTTGAACATTTCTTCGGCAGCATTTATTCACGGGCTAAATTCGATATTACCTGAGTTCTTAAAACGTCACATCACCTTATATGTGGACGATATTCTGATAGCAGAAGCCTCATGGGAACAACACAATCGCATCCTCAACAGCGTGTTACATATTTTTGCAGAATCTGGAATTACAGTTAACTTGGAAAAGTCTGAATTCGGTAGGACAAAGGTGAAGTTTTTGGGACATATTATTTCTTCTGAAGGCATTCAGCCGGATCCTGAAAAGTTAGAAGCAATCAGAGCCATTCCAGTTCCATCCACAAAAAAACAAGTCCGCAGTTTTCTAGATCTCGTAAATTTTTACCGTCGTTTTCTGAATATGCAAATTCTTGTTACACCAAAACTTTGTTCTCTCACTGGAAAAAATACTATTTGGAACTGGGACGAACAAGCACAGTTGGAATTCAATTCTTTGAAAGAAGCATTACTTCACGCGCCAATACTAGCTCATCCAGATCTGTCACAAGATTTCTGCCTTAGCATGGATTCTTCTAAAGTCGGTCTTGGTGCCCATTTATTTCAAGAAGCCATAGAAAATGACATTACTGTTCAGAAAACCATTGCTTTTGCTAGCCGAGTGCTAACAAAATCTGAAAAAAATTATTCCGTTACTGAATTAGAAGCTTTAGCTATCGTTTGGGCATTTAACAAATTCCGTTTCTTTCTTTCTGGCAAGCACGTAAAAGTATACAGTGATCATCGTGCATTACAATTTCTTATGTCTTAAAAATTAAATCATGACAGGTTAAAACGTTGGGCATTGTTTCTGCAAGAATTCCGCTTCACAATAGTCTACATTCCCGGCAAGGAGAACATTGTTGCGGACGCGCTGTCACTCGCACCGGCTGTGCTTGTGAAAAGTAACACAGAAGGCAACATTGAGAAAAATTTCAGTATTCTTTACATTCAGAAAGTCGCCTTTGAAAACCTCATCACCACATCTTTAAAGGACATTGCTCATGAACAAGATAAAGATCCGATTTGGAAAGACATCAAAAGTAAATGGCATGAAAAGACACACACTCAGATTCGGCATTATTACCTGGTTAGAAACAACATACTCTTCAAACGCTGCACTGTTGATGACAAGCTATGGGTACTTTGCATTCCAGACGATTTTGTTAATAAGCTCATTTGGTACATTCATTTCAGCTACGCACATTTTGGCCCACGAAAATGTTATCATATTCTTCGACGGACTTGTTATTTTAACAATATGGAAAAGCGAATTCGAAGAGTCTTGTGTATTTGTAAACTCTGTCAAAAGGCGAAACCATCTACTATCTCACATCGTGCTCCGTTGTTTCCTATTATTCCTTCTAAATTAAAAGAATTTGCTGCTGTTGATCTCTTGGGACCCCTTGTCAGAACATCGAATGGATTTTCGTACGTTCTAGTCGCTGTTGAACTTACTTCAAAATTTGTTTCTTTCACTCCGTTACGTAAAGCCACTGGACGGTCTGTATCCAACGCCTTTGTTAAAAATTTCTTACGTGAAGTTGGCCACGTTGCTAAAGTCATTTCAGATAACGGACCGCAATTCAGATCTGCTGTTTGGTCACGCATACTTCGGAATCATGAAATCAAACCTGTTTTTATTTCATTGTATTCACCCCATTGTAACCCCTCTGAACGGATTATGAAAGAAATCAATAAGCTTTGCAGACTTTATTGTCACAGAAAGCATCAGCATTGGGACAGATATTTACACTTATTTCAAAACGTGCTGAATGAAATGCCTCATGACTCCACTGGTTTACCACCTACTCTTGTACTGAAGAATGAAGAACCACCGAACAGAATCAGAGAGCTTGTACCTTTCCCGAATACACGTAAACTTCGACACAAAGACATAATTGATTTGGCTCTTAAAAATATAAAATCTGCAGCAAACAAAAGGAGAAAACTACACGGTAAAGCAAATGCAAAGAAGTTATATATTGGTCAGAAAGTTCTCATTAAAGCTCATTCATTGTCACATAAGAAGAAACACTTGAGTCACAAATTCTTTCTAGTTTACAATGGACCTTACATAATCCGACGTATACCACATGATAATTGCGTTGAAGTTGAAACTCTGCGTACTAGGAAGAGTAAAGGTTTACACCACATTTCACATGTAAAACCGTTTATTGAAAAATAATCTGCTTAACTTGTCTTTGCCATAAAACGTTTCGCTTCACATTTCTAGTATGCATTGTCACACTTAGAAACTGTTACCATGCAACAATGTTTGAAGTTAAATATCCAGTCAAGAACCAAGAGAACTTATTTAAACAGAAATTATGAATGCATTGTTATTGCGAACAGACGACACAGTGTTATTGTGTGTGTACATTCTTGCTTGTTAGTTGCACGATTACGTAACGACTATAAGGCTCACATACTTAGAACATATACTGGTACTGCTAATGAGATTCTAATGCAACATTTTGGTTTACTTGAAAATACATTCTGGATTTAAGGTACTTACTGTGAGATACCAGATGAGACAGTGGTTAGTTTATGTGACAGCTACACGATTTTATCACGATGCTACTAATGAGTGACAATTTACAATGTTGCTTTTGCGGTGTTTCTGTTTCATATCTGCACAGTTTTTCTGTATTGTTCTGGAAAGTAAAACATGTTTTAGTAGTAGCTTTTGTGGTATAGCTACAATGAGACTGCCTTTTCCGTAGCACAACAATACGTTACAGCACAGTACTTTCCTCATCACGGCAATAAGCGTAATAACTAAGATATCTATACGCAAAGCATTTCACTTTTGTGTATCATGAGGTAAGTACATTGGCTTCTGCAGAACTTAGCTTTCGGAGGACGATAACTACGACACTTCCACAGAGATTATCTTACAACCAGACGCACAGTTTAGCGCTACAGGACACGTATTTGAGCGATTAATTTTGTACTTAAATCATTTATTTTTAAAGATATTTGAAGTACAATGATACAAAGGTTTTCCGTAATACATTTCATTCCATTCTTGTAATCTGTAACACCTGAGGGTATAATTACATTAATCCTCAGGGGGGTACACGCTTACTTTGTGTATCATGTGTTTGGCAAGCACAAGGAGCCCTAGCTAATATGGTATTTGCTTATACAACTTTACACATCGGTACCATATTCCTCTAACACATAAATTACATAGCTATCTGATCATTCAACTGAGAGACAAACATTTTTTTTTTCTACATCAGTGACAGATGTTTACGTAATTACATCGTTGTATAACTTCACACTTATGAAGTTGTATTTTGTCTGTACTTTGTGAACTGTTCATATTTTTTCAGAACCATTGTGATACTACGAGAGCTTTGAATGATGTATTTGGTATGGAATCACGATTTTTAAAGTACATTTGAGGCAGATGACACATTTGACATGAGCAGAGAATTTTTTTTAATTATTGGAGGAAGCTACAACGATTTTGAGAATTGACTGAGATGTTATGATATTATTAAGATTACTATGTGTATTATGCTGTTGCGGTATGTTTATGATCAATAAGCTGATGCTATATGAGGAATTTGATTATGTTATGTATTTATTATGATGAAATATTGAAGAAGTGTCGACGAATATGTATCTGTGTAATAAGGTTATGAATAATGAGTAGTGGTTAGGGATTCTGACTTGTGATAAAGGATGTTGGAAACCAAGAATTGTACATTAAGAGTTATGAAATGTGTGTGTATATGTGTGAATGTATCACAATGCCGGCGAAAATTTTTTGGACACTGTTATATTCATAAGATTTTGTTTGTACACATTTGCAACGCAAATTCTTGACCTGTGAAATATTTTTATATGAGACTGTCACCATAGCGGAAACTGCTGTTGTAAATATTTCCGTAAGAAAGTTAAGTGACCACCTGCACGTAATGCGTCGTGGGCACCCAGCTGTGTCAGACGCCGGGAGAACAAGTCATTAGTGAGTGCCTTTCAGAGGCGCAGGTGAAAAAAAAAAGCGGCCATTATCCTGGCTATTGACATTCCTTTGTAGAAAGCATCGCAAAAAAACGACAAGGTCGAAATTGAAAACATATGATTACACTGTGGAGCTCTTAATTTATGATATTTACTAAAATGTCTAATGAAATTATGAGAGACATTTTACATCTATTGTCTTTCTAGTTGAGAGATTGCTCATTTTGTTTAATTCTAGTTGCTAGCTGCCCTGCAACATTGGTTAAAATAAAATTTTATAGATGTACTAATATAAATATTTTATGCCTACAGATCCAGTCAATTATAAATTTATGATCTACTTCCAAGAAAACGAGGGCACATAAATAGACATTCCCCTTCACAGGAATTGTATAAATAATTTTTTTACGATTTGGTAACTTATCTGCTAGCGTAAGTTTTTGTGATGCATCACTCTAGTGTTAAGATGTGACATAGGTATTAAACATGGCCATTTTTACTGTAATATTTTTTCTGCTTGCTGCGGCTGTTTGCCAGGCATAGTGTTACTGAATTTGACTTTGTGTTACTCTGCTAAGCCAGTTTACTACTGATTTATTTTTCTTGTTTGCTGCTCATTGCCTTATATTAGTTGTAATATTGTTGCTTACTTAGCCAATTTAAATTTTTTTGTCATTGCTGTTCGTGTTAATTGTTTTGTGCTGCTGCATTGCCTCATCCCTTAGTTTAGCATCTGAGCTCAGAAGATTTAAGTTAGCTTAAGAAGGGGTAGACTATATAAGAGAATGAGTTGCAATGAATTTGAAGAAATGCACTGAGAGGTTATGCGAGAAAAATACAGAAAGCATGCTTGGATAGGATTTTTTTGGTGGAAGCAAAGGTTGAAATAAGACGAAAGATCTATGGAATGAAGTTTTGGGTTGGACTACAGTACCAAATGTTACACTGAAAACGAACCCTGTCCTTTCCTTTTGTGTTATCCCACTATGTGTTTGTGTACCCTTGTGCATTTATGTTCTTCCTGTCTTTATATGTTTATCTGATAAGACTTATGTTGTAGAATTTTTTCTTCTTCTAATACTAAGCTACATTCACTATGATGAGGAATACTGTTATCCTCAAATATAATTTGCATTAATATTCTGTTATGTACTTTGTAAAGATGTTTAGACATTATTTATTCTGTTTTGTTTTAATGCTCATGTGTGAAGTTGATGTTTCGAAAGTTATTCTGATCTTTTATGTATGTACTCTTAATTCCTGTAAAACTGATGTATATGTTATTTCTATTCTTTTGTAAAGCCTGTATTACTACAAATGTTATCTGTATTGTTATGTTTTTAATGATGTATTTTATACCTTTGTAATTGTATTCTCATGTTATAATATTGTAATTGACACCAGTTCATCAAATTAAGTAACTTGTAAGCATTCATTTCACTGCACACATTTCTGTTGGTCATAGTAATGCACAATATGTGAGAAGTAGGGACTGTTAGTGTTTGCACGTGTGTTACTAATTCAGCAAGGGACTGGATAACAGCATTGCTGGTTCTAAGGACAATTCCAAAAACTTTGTGAGTGCACAAGTGGTGGTTCATGGACTTGCTATATTATCTGCAAGACTCTTCAATGGTGATTGTGCACCTGCACAGTCACAACAGATGGCTGCTGGCCATCTCTACAAGGACTACAGTGGGTCTGCATTTTTGATGACCCAGCAATACCATTATTTCTACAAGGACTACAGTGGGTCTACACCTTTGATGACTCAACAATACCAATATTTCTACAAGGACTACAGTGGGTCTGCACCTCTGGTGGCCCACCAATACCACAATCTCTACCAGGACCACAGTGGATCTGCACCTCTTGTGGCCCACCAATACCATACTCTCTACCAGGACTACAGTGGGTCTGCTCTATGATGGCCTAACTACCAGTATTCTTCAAAACTTCGAATGACTTTGCTGTAGGTTTGCTCTGTTGTGGCCCATTACCTGTCAGCATGTCAAGAGTCAGCACTGTCTTTCCGTTGGAAGGACAACACTACTTCTTCAAGACTGCATGGAAATCCACTACTTCCGTGTGCACTGTCTTTTACTGCTCAGACTTTGAGAAAAGAAACGGCCGTTTTACTGTGATAAATGATCAGGACTGTCTTTATGGACTGTGAGAAAATTTTAGCCTTTGACCAACATTGTATTGATAAATGTGTGCATTTGATTTCTTTGTTATTGTAATTATGAAAAATTTTATCAAATCATTATTGGCCACTGCCCAAAACAATTTGTAAAATTTTTTGTGGGGAGCATGGGGGCTATGTAAGTAGGCTGTTTATGTTTTCTTATTGGCAACGTTACGTAGCGCTCTGTATGAAAATCACTGGCTGTGCTGTGTGCAGTCTGTGGCCAGTTTGCATTGTTGTCAGCCATTGTAGTGTTGGGCAGCTGGATGTTAACAGCGCGTAGCGTTGTGCAGTTGGAGGTGAGCCGCCAGCAGTGGTGGATGTGGGGAGAGAGATGGCGGAGTTCGGAAATTTGTAAGACTGGATGTCATGAACATGTATATAATGGTTTTTCAACACTATTAAGGTAAATACATTGTTTGTTCTCTATTAAAATCTTTCATTTGCTAACTATGCCTATCAGTAGTTAGTGCCTTCCGTAGTTTGAATCTTTTATTTAGCTGGCAGTAGTGGCGCTCGCCGTATTGCAGTAGTTCGAGTAACGAAGATTTTTGTGAGGTAAGTGATTTGTGAAAGGTATGTTAGTCAGGGCCATTCTTTTGTAGGGATTTTTGAAAGTCAGATTGCGTTGCGCTAAAAATATTGTGTGTCAGTTTAAGCACAGTCTTGTATAATTGATCAAAGGGGACGTTTCAACCTACCGAACACTTAGTGCTTCAGTTATTCGGTGATTTGGTACCTTTACTCTTTAAATTATTTATACTGAAGAATATATACATTAACAACACAGGTAGTGGGACATTCATAAATGAAAGAAGATTCAGACGACAAATTCCATGAACAAAAACTATGCTTAGCGGTTCTAGAGGAAGTCGTCTTTTCCTCAGACTGGAAGAAGAAGAAGGAAAATGTATAAACGGAACGTATCTGATCCAGTTTCTTTTTGTTGACGACATTTGTTTCTGATACAGATAACCTTCTACAGCGAAAGGAACGACGTAACGCCAAAAACTCGTTTTTCAATTAACATATATTCCACACACGGAAAAGAGAGTTCTACATGCTGGAAGTCATAGAAACAGTTGTTCGCGAGCTGATCCTGATTTTTGCATGTCTGAGTAAAGCTACAGAGCACATACACGAATACACTTTTATTGCTTCCAAGTCATTCATTCTTTTCACGTGTAAATAATAACTCTCAAGTAACCCACTTGATTGCATGCGGAGTGACATAACTAGATTAGGTCATCACTTGATTGCACGGTCATTTAGACGATTTAAAGTTAAGTCAACCAATCCCATTGTGTTGTAGCATCTCACAAAACACTAACCGTAGTTTGAAGTGATTGATTTTCCATTTTCTTGTTCAGGGACATAGGCTCCCATACGCCTTATTAACTGCTGTCTCGATTCTGGAATGAGGGCACATTTCATCCAAAGTAATAAACTGGCGCAAAAACTTCGCTAGATTCTCTTTAATGCGGTCCAATAATTACAGTGCAATCCGTTTTCGCACTTGCGTTTGGTAAGTATTCTACAAATATTGTACTCATCTTTCATAAGCTCGCGAGTAGTAAATTGTACATGTAAAAAGTACTGTATATTTTCTTCTATCTCGCCTATAGCGTCATCTACATCATACCCCTTTTATCACAGAACCGCCAATATCTTATTTTCACTTGATCTATATTTTTCATCTGTTATTCTAATTCTTGAATGTCCACATATGTGATCTTCGAGAAACATTCAACCTTTTGTATTTCCCCCTCCTGTTTTTGTACATGTTTCTCATAAACCTTCACAAAATTTGGATGAATATTCATCGCCGATAAACCTTCCAAGCAAGGAAGTCTTTTACGAAGCAGTAGTCCAGTTTATCCATTCGAGCAAAACATAATACAGCTACTGTAAAAGCTGTGCGAAGAAACAGAACTTCCCAGAGCCAAGTGACAGATGAATTGAGTTATTATGCAAAGTACACAAACATAACGAAAACTAATTTTCTGTCATTAAATGTAGTTACTACAAGTATATAAGGTTGTTAAATGTTAAGTATGCATTCACACAGAAATGTACCGAGTTACTCGAATTGTACTGTCGCACCCAAGCCATAAATCCTACATAATACTGTAAACAGCCAACAGGTGTACATCAGATGCAATTTCGAATCCCCGGGGGCCGCGGTTTTCGGTCAGTCAGAAAAAAAAAAGTGGTTCAAATGGCTCTGAGCACTATGGGACTTAACTTCTGAGATCATCAGTCCCCTAGAACGTAGAACTACTTAAACCTAACTAAGCTAAGGACATCACACACATCCATGCCCGAGGCAGGATTCGAACCTGCGACAGTAGCGATCGCGCGGTTCGAGACTGTAGCGCCCAGAACCGTTCGGCCACTCCGGCCGGCGGTCAGTCAGCACAAAAAAAAACTTAGCCTGCGATAGTTTCGCAAGACCACCATATAATTCTATTTCCTATTACCTTACGATATTAGGGCTTTAAGGGCCTCTTTTACATCTGAACAGGAGCAACACCTACAAAAGATACTACAAAACTTCCCAATAATAATAATGTTCCTCCTCAGACCGTCTACAGTGGAGGTTGGGGATGACATTAGCCACTAATACATTTTATCATAAACGCTCGCACGTTCGTGAGCCAGAAGTTTTAAATACCTGGATAGAAATGTTGGGAATGGCTTTATTTTGTTAAAACAGAACCACTAATTTCTTGGCTTGAAGCACCTGAAGATGCAAATTAAATCTGCGAAACCGGTCATGTTCTTCAATACAGAATTCTAACAGTTGCAGCGGTCTTGGTAATTCAAATAATGGAATATTTCGACTGTGGTTGCCCTACATATAAATTAGTGTTTATCATAAGTAGAGTAGAGGTACTCATGAGGACTATGTTCTAGATTCTGCGCTCTATGGAGAGGAAACTTTAAACACGCTAGGATGCACACATGAGTAGCGTACCCGTTACTCATCCTTCGAGACCGCAAATATTGAATGTGATCAGTTGACGAGGAAGACAGCCCTATCCAAGTTCTTCCCCATTCGACGCGCTTTACGCAACCCCGGAGAAGTCTCTGTGGTGCGCCTTATGTTGCAAGTTGTTGTTTTGTTACTCGATTTCCTGGCACATAGTACGGTGCTTTTGCTCTGGAATTTGCGCTGCAATGACATTGTGATTTTATCACAGACCGCCAAAGTACTTGACAGATCATTTGGACGAATTGGGTAGTTGAAATGGCAGGCAGCGCGGAGAAGGGAGTGGTAATGTGCTTAACTCAACATAGCCAGAAAGATGAAATATTTTTTACAACATTTATTCGCCTCCATGACATTTAAACAATAATGGCTATAATGAATCACACAATCAGAATGACTCTTCGAGTTATTCTTTTAAAATATTGAAGGTAAATTTTAAAATTTTGTATGCATGTGTTTTTAATCCCGTGAACAGTGAGAGGATAAATATTTAGAGAATTTACAAGTTTCACAACAAAATTTTAAACATGGCTGAAGCAGCAACTGTTGAAAATCTTCATGATAAATGATAACAGCCGAACATTTGCAGGATAAAGATTTATTGAAATCCTTGACCACGGTTTCGGTGTATCTAAATGTACCTTCATCAGAAGCAAAAATACACTAAAATCACATCTGGAGTGGAGATACATAAAACAATCGTGCCAAAGGCGTCGTCAGTAGTTGAAATTAAAATATCACCTCCATCTGTACAGCAAAATTATGAAGAGAAGGTCGATCGAACACGGCTGTGAACAGGCTAAGCACTGATAATATGCCGCGTTCGCATCGATCTTCCCTTCTGGGTCGCATCGTGAACACTGCTGCTCTCATTAGGGAACGCACAGAGACGTTCTGAGAAGCAACACAACATCTTCTCCCAGGAATGCGCAAATCCAATGAAACTTACTGTGGGATATTCGAGCATGTATTGTGCACTGTACAATAGCTGCTATGTGACATATATGACAATACTTAGAGGTGAATGTGTTAAAAATATTATTTTTCAATTGACACTTCGTAAAACGTATTTTGTAATATTTACTAACTGTTTTAGATGTGTTCGTGTGTAAACCTGACAGTACATTTAATAATACAGTAAAATACAATACATTAAATGAACTGTATCAGAGCAGCCATTCGGAGTGGGACATATGTACGTATGAAGTTCTTTGTTTCAAATGTGCGTTCCTGTCCTATCCCTATGTACTGCTCATTTCATTTTTATGAAAAAATAAGCTGTACATATCGATTCAGGGGAGCCACATTTTAATACACGGAGTTTTAATTTTCAACTATGGAAGTCTCAAAGCTGTCTTTAATGATTTATGTTTGTATGAAAATTCATTGATGCAACTGCATTTTCGTATTGTAAAACGAGAAAGCAGCACCCCGACATTTATGAACATTGCACTGACTCAGATGGACGGTGGGAACGGTAGAAAATGGACCCTGGACCTGGTGAAGAAGCCACCTTGGTATTAGACTGAAGTAATTTAGAGGTAAGCCTAAACCTGCGTGATCGGATGGGAATTTAAGCCCTGCTTCTCGTGAATAAGACTCCAGTGTCTTAATCAACCAGAGCCCTAACTCCGAAGAGCACACTGACTCTTTTCCAAGTTTAGAGAACATTCACTTGCGGAAAACCAAACCACAATGTCTAAGGTACCAATATAACAGATTTTATATCAATGAATATTCGCTTTACCATCTTACCCTTTTTTTTTTTAGAAATGGTATGTATCTGCTCCACAAGAACCATCCTCAGAGTGTGTGTGTGAAATCTTATGGGACGTAACTGCTAACGTCATCAGTCCCTAAGCTTACACACTACTTAACCTAAATTATCCTAAGGACAAACACACACACCAATGCCCGAGGGAGGACTCGAATCTCCGCCAGGACCATCCTCAGACATGATGGTATTGATTGCAAGTGTAATCCCTCCATCCTATTACCATAATTTACATGCTACTTCACACGAAGAAGATAGATGTAGACGAACAATAAAATATGTAACATAAGTTACATAGACAGAGTAATTTGTTCTAAGTGGCATATGTGGAACATCCGTACGCAGAGAGAAATTTGGCCGCGCGGGATTAGCCGAGCGGTCTAGGGCGCTGCAGTCATGGACTGTGTGGCTGGTCCCGGTGGAGGCTCGAGTCCTCCCTCGGGCGTGGGTGTGTGTGTTTGTCCTTAGGATAATTTAGGTTAAGTAGTGTGTAAGCTTAGGGACTGATGACCTTAGCAGTTAAGTCCCATAAGATTTCACACACATTTGAACATTTTTTAGAGAAATTTGACGGTGGTTTACTTCCAATATCCTTTGCATGGCCTTCATCGTTTAAAAAGCAACGACAGATTCAGCACAGTTTTAGAGGTAATTACTCTGACCTACGTGAAACGCCATGGAATGAGCCGTATTAGTGAACATTTACACATACAGTACCTACGTTAAGGGGCTGGTAAAGCTCATTGACTCCGACTGGGCAAGCCGCTGCAGCGCTGCCAACAGACCTTGTCCTAAGTGGAGATGGTCCCAAAAGCGCACAGTTACCTTCTCCTTGTTCCTTACAATCTACTTTATACAGCACAGCAGCATCATTCCAACAAACACAGTAATATGGCTTGTATCCTCGTATCTCTCACGAGGTCCCTGTAAAAACGCAAACCTTTATGTATGATTCTCATTTATTTCGCTAGAGCAACAGTTAACAATAGTAGTATGGGTGTCTTTTACAGTCTATTAAGACAACAGATAATGATGCTCGTCAGCCAAGAAGAGCTTTCCACGCAATTTACTCCAACAGTAGTTAACGTGCCTTTATGAAACGTGCAACTCCACAAGTCGGAAAATTCCAAATAGGCTGGTAGTCATTTCTTCTCACCTTAAGGGGAAGAACTGCTTCTAGCCGTTCCCACATAACAGCTCTCTCTAGCTTGCCAGCAGCTTCGGAAATTGTTGCCCAGCTAGTGTCCATCCTCTGTTGCTAAAATATTTGTTGCGTAGTCTATGTTACCTCCAGATACAAATCTTTTCCACTTATAAAACGCCAGCATGAGCAGGAATTTCCGCTCTTGATCGATTTTGCAAAAATCGACCCTCTGTAAAATGGCATTAAGTCTCTAACTGTAACAACGGCAGTATGGAGAAAAATTTGAAGGAGAGATGAATTGAGAAAGAAGCGCAGTTAGTTTCAGCACATATTTCCACGGAAAAGAGCAGTGAAAGTGGCTATGCACTGCCGGGAAAAATTAGTGCATACTTTTAAAGGTTTCCAGTTCACGCAAGATTTATTATTGCAACAGTGCATGTGGAGTACATGAAATGATTACATTTAGAGATCAATAGCATAAGCGGTGCTGAGGTACCAGGTATCGATCCATATTAGTATATGGTGTAGAATCAACGGCTGGCAACGCAGGCGCTAATTCTGGCATCCAATCAACGGCGGATACTGTCCTGGGATATGTTATGCCACCCCCGCTCGACTTGTTCACGTACATCTGTTACAGTTGTTGGCTGATGAGTCGTACGAGTCATTTCTCGAGCCATCACATACGATACATGATTGATTGGAGACAAGTGCAGAGATCGTGCTGGCCCGGGAAGTTGCTGCACGTCTTGCGGAGCACATTGAATTTCATGGGCAGTGCGTGGGCGAGCATTGTCCTGTTGGAATAACATATCACCTTCCTGCTGCAAGAACGATAAAATAACGCGTCTAACAACGTTATGCACGCACTAAGCGCTGGTTAGCGTATTCGCCTTTCGTTTGTACATCTCAGACTTCATCCACAACCATAAACAAAAATGTAATAGCGTAAGTAGTGAGTGAAGGGGTTGCACCATGCTGGAAGTAGATAGCAGTCCCCGTGGCGAATGGAACGTCTTCAACGTATTCAGCAAACCAATTTAAAAAAAAAAAAGTGTGGACCTATCAATATGGTGCCGCTTACACTGCACCAAATATTGATCGGAAAATGAAAAGTGTGGATTTTCTTGCGACCATCGATGCTTATTAAGTGTGCTCTTGGTTACATTCTGTGTGAACTTGGCTTCATCAGTGAACAGTATTGATGGAAGCAAATGACAATTTAGCCAGTGGCAAAATTCAAGTCGTGTAGCATTGTCGCCAATGTGAAGATTGCATACGCGATGTCTGTGAAATAGGTGCAAGATTTCCGTGTATAATGTTCACCACACACGCGTTCGTAGGACTCTGATACGTGCAGAAAGTCTCTGTGTGCTGGTAGTGGGTCTGCGTTGCAACATTTCACCACTGTGCTGCTCTTCCTGCACATGGTGTTTAACTACACGTTCAGAAGAAAAATAGGAAGAACACCTGTTTCACGCTATGTGCTGAAAACCCTGGTAAGCACTCTACGATTAGGAATTCGACGTGTCGGAAAGCGCCGACGGTATTCTTCGACAACAGTGGCAGCGCTACCATCGCAGGAGCCGTAAACATACAGCGTATCTGCATCTTCTTCATGTTTGGCATATTAGCCAGTGCTTACAGGTACAAGCACAATTATCCGATGTTTTAGTCTCATACACTCTCAACTTCTCGCACTATTTTACTAACACCGTGGTCAATTGCGCGTTCGACATGCTAGTTTAATATTGGAAAGCCATCCCGAGCAAAGACTTTGAAAGCAACGATGTACGCTGGGCTAGAACTAAACGTCAAAGGGCTTGGGTGGGTAAGGCACATACGTGTGCGCCACTAGCCCGAAACAAATTTACACTAAATGTGTTCTATCCCGGAATCCTTCGGCATAGGAGGTATGTACCCATGAAGTTTTCTGCTTCAAATGAGCTTTCCCATCATATCCCCGAATATGGACCGTTCAATCTGGGACACCTTGTATATCCCAATGCTGGAACGCATAACTCAGTAATTTATAGAATTTTTTGTTTCCGTAATCCGATTGACTACGCTATCTAATTTAAATCTAACTATGGACTGTCTCAAAAAATATTACTCCGCAAAATAAAGTAAAAAAATTAGGAATGGAATTCAAATGCAAAACTTATTTTATATTTCATTATAAGCTTTTAATTATCACGCCAAAATAAATGTAGGTAATCAATTTTTGTTTATTTGCAGATACATGTCTTCAGTGGTGTACACAATGAAATTCCCAGACCACATTATCTCAGAACGGTACTACCAGAGCCAAAACAATACTGCGAAGCCTGTTGATAAAGAGGAGTACACTGAGGTGACAAAAGTCGTGAGATAGCTTCTAATAACATTTCGGACCTACCTTTGTCCGGCGTAGTCTAGCAGCTTGACGTGGCATGGACTTAACGAGTCAGTGGACGTCTCCTGAAGAAATATTGAGTCATGCTGCCACTATAGCCGTCCATAATTGCAAAAGAGTTGCCGGTGCAGGATTTTTGTCCACGAACTGCCCTGTCGATTACTGACACGGCGTATTGTCATCAATAAAAATGAAGTCCACGAATGGCTACAAATGACCTTCAAGTTGTCGAACATAGCCATTTGCAGTCAGTGGTCTGCTCATTTGGGCCAGAGGACCCAGTAAACACAATCCACTCCATTATGGAGCCACCATCAGCTTGCATAGTGTGCTGTTGACAACTTGGGTCCATGGCTTCGTGAGGTCTGCGCACTTGAAACCTAACATCAGCTCTCACCAATTGAAATCGGTACTCTTATGAACAGGACACGGTTTTCCTGTCGTTTAAGGCCCAAATGATACGATCACGAAATGCGAACGTCATGCTTAATCACAGACCCAGATACATGGAATGTGGCCTCGTCAGAAAATGTTACACTTGACAAGAAAGAAGGATTCTGTTAATGCAAATGCGTATCGCCGTTGCTTGTCATGGGGCTTTACGGCCTGTAGAATCCTCACCGTGTATGAATACAGACCCATCCGCTTGTTGAGGACCTTATAAATAGCTGCATGTGGCATCTGACCTTTCTGTGAAGCCTCACGAACCGATTTGGATGGGCTTCGTAGGAACGCTTGGCGGACGTCCTCTATTTGTTCTTCATAGACACGCCGATCCAACGCATGTAGCCACAGAATGCTGTGCTGTCCAGAAACTGCACTTATCCTCTTGTCGCCTAGTGCTACTTTCTTGTAAATGGAACGAAATTACCTTTTCACTAAAACAGTGGATTTAAATTCTTGCGTACCAAACTACAGTTTGTGCCTTCTCCTGAACTGACGCCATTTTCTCTTGGATGGGCAACAATGAAACAACGAGACTCGCCAAACATTGAAAAAAATTAGGCAGCAACTTTAGGTCCTTCTGTATCCAACGGACAAATCAGAATTCCAGAATTCGAAACCAGAACAGCTGTTAGCATGAGTGACATAAACGTAGATATCTTGGGTGTTGCGAAACAACTCAAATCACTTAAGAAAGGCAAGTCTTCCGGTCCAGATGGTATACTAATCAGGTTCCTTTCAGAGTATGCAGACACAATAGCGCCTTTCTTAGCAGTCATATACAATCGCTCACTTGACGGAAAGTCTGTTCCTAAAGACTGAAAAGTGGCGCAGGTCACAGCAATATTCAAGAGTAACCCATTGAATTACAGATCCACATCACTGACCTCAATTTGCGGTAGGATTTTGGAGCATATACTGTACTCGAACATTATGAATCACCTTGAAGAAAGTGACTTATTGATACATAACCACCACGGATTCAGAAAATATCGTTCTCGTGCAACACAGCTAGCTCTTTATTCCCATGAAGTAATGAGTGCTGTCGACGAGGGATCTCAGATCGATTCCCCTAGATTTCCAGAAGGCTTTTGATACCGTTCCTCACAAGCGGCTATTAATCAAATTGCGTGCATATGGAGTATCGTCTCAGTTGTGTGACTGGATTCGTGATTTCCTCTCAGAGAGGTCACAGTTCTTAGTGATAGACGGTAAATCATCGAGTAGAACAGAAGTGATATCCGGCGTTCCGCAAGGTAGTGTCATAGGCCCTCTGCTATTCCTGATTTATACAAATGATCTAGGTGATAATCTGAACAGCCCCCTTAGATTGTTTGTGCTCACTCCACATCCTCCGTACTACAGCCACTGGCAGAGATGACCAGTCGGCACTGAATGTTCCATCAGGAATGGAACGCGGAGCTGGTAAGAAATCAATCACTACCTGTGCGGTAAAGGTAGTCATCATCTTTATTTTACTCTACACAATATATTGTTAAATAGTAATACAGTACTGGACCACATATACACATATTGTAAATAAGAAAGCGCTATTGAAATAGCAAGACTACAGCAAAAAATGGTTCAAATGGCTCTGAGCACTATGAGACTTAACATCTGAGGTCATCAGTCCCCTATAACTTAGAACTACTTAAACCTAACTAACCTAAGGACATCACACACATCCATACACGAAGCAGGATTCGAACCTGCGTCAGTAGAGGTCTCGCGGTTCCAGACTGAAGCGCCTAGAACCGCTCGGCCACGTCGGCCGGCGATTGTTTGCAGATGACGCTGTAATTTACCGTCAAGTAAAATCGTCAGACGATCGATTCCAGTTACAAAATGATCTAGAGAGAATTTCAGCATGGCACGAAAAGTGACAATTAGCACTAAACAAAGAAAAATATGAGGTCATCTACATGGGTACTAAAAGAAATCCGATAAATTTTGGGTATACGATAAATCGCACGTATCTAAGGACTCTCAATTCGACTAAATACCTAGGAATTACAATTACGAGCAACTTAAATTGGAAAGACCACATAGATAATATTGTGGGGAAGGCGAAACAAAGACTGCGATTTGTTGGCAGAACACTTAGAAGATGCGACAAACCCACTAAAGAGACTGCCTACATTACATTTGTCCGTCCTCTGCTGGAATATTGCTGCGCAGTATGGGGTCCTTACCAGGTAGCACTGACGGAGGACATCGAAAAAGTGCAAAGAAGGGCAGTTCGTTTCGTGTTATCGAGCAATAGGGGTGAGAGTGTCACTGATATGATATGCGAATTGGGGTGGCAGTCACTGAAACAAAGGCGGTTTTCTTTGCGGCGAGATCTATTTAAGAAATTTCAATCACCAACTTTCTCTTCCAAATGCGTAAATATTTTGTTGACATCCACCTACGTAGGGAGAAATGATCATCATAATAAAATAAGAGAAATCAGAGTTAGAAAGGAAAGATTTAGGTATTCCTTTTTCCCACACACCTTTCGAGAGTGGAATGGTAGAGAAGTAGTATGAAAATGGTTCGATGAACCCTCTGTCAGGCACTTAAGTGTGAATTGAAGAGTAACCATGTAGAAGTAGATGTAGATGAAACAAAGAAAAATCTACTATTTTAAATCTCCTGAAAAATAGTGCACTTCGTTGTACATACCGTGTATCTTGGAACAAGATCATGAATTGTTACCGCAACTGTGTACTGTTTCCTTTGAGCTGTGTATTTGATGCACTAATTTGTTATATGCTCTTTTTTAAGCTCTTTCACAGATTCATCGTTCATTGCTTGTAGATCATTATGAACTGCTCTTAATATGGTCATATGAATTTTGTTCCATGAATCTAATATAGGATGTACTCTCCCTATTGATGCCTTAGTTACGGAGAACGCTATGCAGACATAGAATGAGGTGCTGGAATATGCCTTTTACCATAAGTAGAAGAGAGGTACTGAGGAGGACTGTGCTCTCTGTTTTAAACGCCTTAGGATGGACGCCTATGTAATGTACACACGGTTCATCTTTGGAAGGAAGGAAAGAGGATTGGGTTTAACGTCCCGTCTCTAAGACGGAGCACGAGCTCTGGCTGTGTCAGGGATGGGGAAGTAAATTGGATGCGCCCTTTGAAAGGAACCATCCAGGCATTTGTCTGGAGCGATTTAGGGAAATCACAGAAAACCTAAATCTGGATGGCCGGACGCGGGTTGGGTTTGAACCGCCAACCTTCCGAATCCGAGTCCAGTGTGCTAACCACTGCGCCACCTCGCTGGGTTCGTTCTTGGAGACCGCAAATACTGAATGTGATCAGTCGATGCGGAAGGCGGAGCTATCCAAGTTCTTCCCCGGTCGTTGCGCTTTGCGCAACTCGACACAAGTCTCAGTGGGGCGTGTTCTGTTGCAAGTTGTTGTTGTGTCACTCGATTTCCTGGCACATGGTACGGTACTCTTACTATCGCTTTTCACTGCAATGACATTTTAATTTCGTCACAGACCGGCAAAGTACTTGGAAGATCAGAAGGTCGGAATGGTTTAGCATGGAGTTAGGAGTAATAAGGTGCTGAAGTGTACGTGCCAGAAAAGATAAAGTACTTTTTACATTCAAAAAATAATGACAATAATGAACAACCGAATTTCTATGGAATATGATGTTTCAGTTATACAATCAGAATGACTCTCCAAGTTGTTCTTTTAAAATATTTAAGGACGATTTAAAAATTTTGCTCATATGAGATTTTTACCTCATAAACAGTCAGAGAATCAATATTAACAGACTTCACAAGTTACGTAACAATTTTCCGTTATTCAGAAGAAGAGTTAATAAAATGCCCAATTCATATGTAAACAGTGAAAGCATTAACAGTATTAAATCGCCGGCCGTGGTGGCCAAGCGGTTCTATGCGCTACAGTCTGGAACCGCGCGACCGCTACGTCGTAGGTTCGAATCCTGCCTCGGGCATGGATATGTGTGATGTCCTTAGGTTAGTTAGGTTTAATTAGTTCTAAGTTCTACGGGACTGATAACTGCAAAAGTTAAGTTCCATAGTGCTCAGAGCCCAACGGTATTAAATCACAGTTGAAAGAGCTGAAAACAAATACATTTGTTTAATAATCAGTAGTTGACATAAGGTGACCAGCTTGGGCTTAGTCTAGACATTGCTCAGTCCATTCACGCAGCTCAGATTAGGTCTCTAAAACACACAAAGGTCAAAAATTAAAAGCACATAGTCACAAAGTTACACAACAGAAATGAATTACAGTCGCACGCCGAAAGATCTCATGAGGTCCTTTCAGGCCTTAAGTGTGATTAATGTAAGTGTTTATATATTAGATCAGTAATCCAGAATTAAAAATGATAATATTGTGGCAATTTAAGACAGGAGTGCTTAAAAGGGAACTAACTGTTCACAAAGATTAAACTTTCATGACAATTTAAAAACCTGTGCCTTTAAAAAGAAAACGCACTAACTAAAATGATTAAGTAGTTTTATATCCAGACATGGTTTCACGAAATGGTAGAAGAGTTTCAGTTTGGGCAGGTACTGATTTTTTACCAGTGGGCTTAGGAATAACTCGGGTATGTTCTGGTACTGCACCGCAGAATGCTGATCCACAATGCGAACTAAGACAAATATAACAGTCACTAATCAAAGGTAAACAGCATTATACACGAGAACCCAAATTACATATCTGTAACAACGCCTCTCTAAAAGACAGGGGTTTCGCGAATCAAAACCAGTACTGAGTCACACATATCAAGAAGTGCTCACCGTTTTCTTTGTACACTGGTCGTTGGCTGTACAGTAAACAGTGGCAGGTCGGCACCCACAAACTGAAACAGCAGAAATGAGAAACTCGCCGAATATGAAGACGCGAACTCGCGACTACGGAGGCTGCGGGAAGTAGCAATTCTTCGAATGTCGTAGGCACACTTTTCACAGTTACGGATCACCACCTATAACATGACGGCCCTCACATCCCTCCCCGATGAACACCCCTATTTGCTATGCAGAACAGCAATGAAACACGACCGTGTAGCAACGCGACCGCTTCCAGAAGGGGAAGATTGCCGTCCCTGGGTCGAATCCACCAGCCGGATCAACGACGATGTGCTGATCAGCCTCGGTGTGGTTTACAGGCGATTTCCCAGGTCCCACTGGTTCCCATGTTTCGCCTCAGATACATTCCCGGCTGGGTCAGAGATTTTCTCCGCTCAGGGACTGGGTGTTGTGTTGTCCTAATCATCATCATTTCATCCCCATCGACGCGCTGGTCGCCGAAGTGGCGTCAAATCGAAAGACCTGCACCAGGCGAGCGGTCTACCCGACGGGAGGCCCTAGCCACATGACATTTCCATTTCCACGTTACGCAAACATTATAACACTTTCTCACACTTATGATTTACTCTTAAGCAAACATGTTATGTATGGTGTCACCGCCAGACACCACACTTGCCAGGTGGTAGCTTTTAAATCGGCCGCGGTCCGCTAGTATACGACGGACCCGTGTGTCGCCACTGTCAGAAATTGCAGACCGAGCGCCACCACACGGCAGGTCTAGAGAGACGTACTAGCACTCGCCCCAGTTGTACAGCCGACGTTGCTAGCCATGGTTCACTGAGAATTACGCTCTCATTTGCCGAGACGATAGTTAGCATAGCCTTCAGCTACAGTTGCTACGACCTAGCAAGGCGCCGTATTCAATTGCTATAATATTTCTGTATCATCAAGAGCAATGTTCTACAAATGTGGATTAAAGTTAAGTATTCCAGAAGCTACGTACTTTTCTTTATAACATTCATTACGTATCCTGTTTCAGACCTCACGCCAGCCTGCGTAAGCTTATAGCGTGCATTTCGGCCTCCTCTAAAAACAGTGTTGGCAATTCTGCCGACACTTCATTATGTACACTGCTTCTGTCCTGCGGGGGTTTAACGGAAGGCCGCGCGGGATTAGCCAAGCGGACTGAGGCGCTGCAGTCATGGATTGTGCGGCTGATCCTGGTGGAGGTTCGAGTCTTCCCTCAGGCATGGGATGTGTGTTTGTCCTTAGGATAATTTAGATTAAGTAGTGTGTAAGTTTAGGGACTGATGACCTCAGCAGTTAAGTCTCATAAGATTTCACACACGTTGAACATTGAACATTTGAACATTTGTTTCATGGAAGAGTAATGGCCTTAATTGCTTTGTTTACTCAGTATCAACAGCGGCAAACAAAACTTCCCTCAGCAGAGAGCGCGCGTATCGTCAAAATCTACTCAGCGAGTAGCTACGCTGCCTCTGGCGGGATGCCCGAAAATCTGTCGCTGTGATACGAAGAACAGGAAATTTAATAAGTGTGTTGTACCGATAGTAATATATCTACGGCCATTTCGATAATACATACTTCTACTCTTGGCAGTATGTCTGTGCACCCCTCCGCAATCATCTACACCTACAAAACCTGGATACGACCCTTCCTTTGATATGCAAATTTTCCATGGTTACCTGCCCCACCTGAATTCTATATACCTTCCATATCCTGGGACGATATGCATTCCGCCTCGCTTTCCGCACCTGTTTATCTTTCCCCGAGGATCCTCACCATCTCTCCTCGCTTTCAATGAACACCTCCGAATGACCCACACCATCCGAAAAACTTGACTCAAATAATTCTATAGTTTCCCCTCCACTCTCCGATCCTCGTATGCTACCGCTCTTGCACCACCTCCAGACTCTCCACATGCCCTCCCAACGAAATTTCAACCATTTCCCCGTCCAGATCGTGAATCCGTCCCGAAAATTATCCATCCGACCAATTTTAAATTCAGCCCACCCATTCCACCTCATCAGTGCTCCCTCTCCCTCCCCTCCTCATATTTCCCTGCTCTTCCCCCCCCCCCCCCCACCCACCCAATTCCCAACAGTCATTCTTACCCCAGCGATGCCACTCATCAGTCCTCCATCCTTACCTTCTCTTCACCGAACATTATCTATTTAGCTTAGGCTGGCAGTGCCAGGACAAGTTATTCCAGTTTTAGTGACAGTGAAGTGGTTCTTACTACGATGAATGTTATTTAAACCATATTTTAATAGTTTTAAATGCAACCTTCTTGTTGGCAGTTTTACCCTTTTTTAATGACTGATTTTAATTTAAACACGAAGAACGCCTTGTTTCATATACATATAAATACTTGCATTAATTTTTCACCATTTTAAATGTTTTAAATCCATGTAAACAGTGTTTTTTAATCCAATCTAGTTCTACTTGTCCGGCTGACTGAAGAGCGGACTACTTGTATTCCTGACAGCACACCTGCCCCGCCCTTTTGGGGTGAGTGGGGATGAAATAACAAAATAACAATAAATAAAAAAACAGTGTGTCTATTGCTCCACTCAACTACACAGTTCCTACGACGGTAGGGCAGTGTATCTTAAAATCTCACGCACGATAAAATTTTATAACCTTCTATTAGTATCATATTGTTCCGTATGATTGTTTTGAGGATAGACAGGCTGTGTCAGACAGCTTTAGGATGAAGGATGACGTTTAAAATATAATAGGCATTTGTGTGTAGTGGTTACCAAGCGCGATCCTCCTATTATTGCGAAACCAGTGTGTTAGACCTTAAGCAAAATGTAATACGTCTGCCCAAGTGCTACGTAACAGCAACCTTATGACTTGCTTATGTGAGCATTACACCTTCAACGAATCAGCTCTCAATACAGGATAGTATATCGAGTATTAAACATAGCAGTTGCTGGTTGATTTTAATAGTTGTTGTTCTCCCTGATAGGTCCTGACAGATTAACAATATATCTACTTTTTTCTAATTACTGCCCATCTATAACGATACCGAATTTTAGGTTACGACCATCTTGCTCTTGTAGCAGTACCTCTTGCAGCTGGAGCATCCCACTAACACGATGCCCATAAGTGACATAATGCCATAGCATAAACAGGGTGCCCTATCATAGAATAAGGGCTATCTTTAACGATAGGACTCGACCATGGTATTCTAGAAACTGAATCAGTACGACATTCTACATTACTGTGCATTTTAGAACAAGACGCTATCCCGTTTAATTGCATTTTGACAAGGTTCCTGAAGCAAAAAAAAAAAAAAAATAGCACGACAACGCTGGAGTGTGACACACATGCAGTCATTGTTTTTTTATCCCCTTCAAGGTATAAACTAATTGCCAACATTGTCAGATGACATTCAACATAAGTACATTGGACCATACGACTATATAAATGTTACTTGCCTATAACTATGCGACAGTGTAATTTAATGTACTTTCTTACTTAAACATAAGGTCATTAATCTATCGGGCAGAACAGGTCAAGGATGTCGTTAACATATAATTAATAAGTAATCCAATTGTAATGTATACCCACTGGCTTGCTGTAATTATTTAATGTCAGCAGGTAGTCTCAATATAAGGCTACGAGCCACGTAATTGATTATGCTACAATAAAACTGAAGACCATTTAATTGCAATCTAAGGCAAAGTAATTTTTATATTAAAATTATTTATTTAGATACCTGTTATTAACAAAAGTCTCTCAGGCTCGATTTGATTAGCACTAGACGCGTCTCAGTAGTTGGATTTGTAGCGGGTATCACCCGTTTTATTAAAACACATGGTGCAGTCGTTGCTGTATGAAGACTCAGACCGCTGTCGTGGTGTCGCCGCGACGGGTTGGTCTCTCGGTGGGCTGACGTGATGTTGTGTAGCTGCTGATTCGTAGCAGATGACTTTTATCTCTACATCTTTACAGGTGACGCTCAGAGTAGCTTAAACTCTGCACTCTGTTCACTGCTTCCTCCTTAGTCACTCTCCAGGCAAAATCCAGCGCGTGATGGTCAGTTGTCCTGGCCATGGAGGCCGTTCATGTTCATGAGGCGTCTTTTGTCTCCAATAGTTAGACCGCAGATGTGGTGTCCAAATTTTATTTAGAGGAAGGCTAAGAAACGGTAATACAGACGAATGTTCGTGGACCAAAACACTGGATGGAAAATAAAGCCCAGGAAGGAAATTAAAGTTATCGGAAATTGAATGGAATTGAGTATGTCACAAAGTGACAACAGACGTTTGGGTGAATACAGGTATCAGGCTCAATTCCTGAAAACCGATTAGAGGACAGACTGGCATGACTCCAGAACGCAAAGTCAGCAACACCGGAATCGGAATCAGAATCTGATATTTTGCCTTCCACTCTCAGACAGAATGACGATGGGGTGCCATGGAATGACCATATGGAAAAGACAATGATCAAATTGAATCCATGGATTCAATACATGGGGAATTTGCTCTCATTCTCCCGATCTTGTCCTTCGGAACGCTGAATTTCCCGTTACATCGTCCTGTCATTAGTGGCCTCAATTTGCACTGTTCCCCGAGTGGAATATCGACATTGGGTAACTCCAGTCTGATAGTCTTGGTTGCAGGGTGCCAACCTACTCCATAGCGCTTCCAAAAATCTCTCAGTTCTCGTCCACAGGTGGCTGGCCTTCCGTCATCAGTGGCCGACATGGTGTATGCAAGGGTGCTTCCTATGACGTGTTCCCTCGCGGGTAGCACAACTGATTTTCTTCAGAAACATCTATGAATTGTCCGCAGCTCGTGGTCGTGCGGTAGCGTTCTCGCTTCCCGCGCCCGGGTTCCCGGGTTCGATTCCCGGCGGGGTCAGGAATTTTCTCTGCCTCGTGATGACTGGGTGTTGTGTGATGCCCTTAGGTTAGTTAGGTTTAAGTAGTTCTAAGTTCTAGGGGACTGATGACCGTAGACGTTAAGTCCCATAGTGCTCAGAGCCATTTGAACCATCTATGAATGCGTCCAGGTATCCATTCTTACCATTCCTGAGTGAGCATGAAGGCTGCAGCTGAATAGCTGGTCTGTTTGTTTGTTGCGGAGGGCTTTAAAGAAGTGTCACAGATTCTCGGTAACTAGGCGACGCCCGTCAACTGCCAGTCAGTCTTAGAACGGGACAGGCCCTTCAAGGCGAATCACAACACTGGCAAATCGCACCTGTTTCTCTTCTGTAGCTCACGATAACAAAGCGTGGTATAACTAGAACCCTTTTCTCCAGAGCATCGGGATCGTGAAGATTCACACGAAAATCAGTCTACAGTTTATCACGTCCTGTTCAATAACAACATGTTCGAGTCAGTCTTCATTTATCAATCTTTCCTGAGATGAAAAGTGATCAGGATGAAAGCTAAGGGATCCTTTGTTGTGGTGTAAAGTAAAAAAATATTCTGTCTATAGTAAGTCAGTACATATTTCCTCAGCCAGCTTAATTAACAAATGAGCTACTTTTTAATGGAGGAGGGATTATGTACACTTCAGTAAGACACAGATTGAGAGTATTTGTAGTAGCGGAGCTATTATTCATTAAATATAAATTATCACATTTAGAATCTCTGCATTTGACTGAAACGGAAATGAGCGTTTGGCGTCATTGGCCGGGAGGCCCCTTGCGGGGCAGGCCCGGCCGCCTTGGTGCAGGTCTTATTACATTCGACGCCACATTGGGCGAACTGCGCGCCGGACGGGGATGAAATAATGATGAAGACAGCACCCGGTTCCTGAGCGGAGAAAATCTCCGACCCAGCCGGTAATCCAACCCGGGCCCTTAGGGCGGCAATCCGTCACTCAGCTATCGGGGCGGACTGTATTTGATTTAACTTACATGTCTTTCTTTCCATAAATGTTTCTTTTAATTTTCAAGGCACAACCTTGTAATGGTTAATTACATAAATCACCTTCTTCTTCCTTGCCTTTGCCCATTTCTCTACGGGTTCGGCGTTCTTGTATGGTTTTTGGCAATGCTAACTGCAGTTGGTAGCCGGATGCCTTTTGCTCACGCCACAGCTCCCCACCCGGGACGGACGTTGTTTCCTCCATATGTTTACGTTTAGACTAAATCTCATGTTCAATTGTGAGAACTTTTTTTATGAATATTTGCCGTCTTGTAGCTGAGACGGGACGTGTATATCAGCCCAGTATTCACCTAGGTGGGTGTGGGAAGCTGTATAAAATCCACGTTGGAAGGCTCATCAGCACCCGAAGTTAATCCTCGAGGCCGATTCGACCCAGGGCAGCACCACCTCCCACAATCCCGGAAGCGGTGCATAATCGATCTCCGCTATCCGGGAAGGCAGTTAATTGCATAAATAACTTACAATAAAAGAAATACACTACTGACCATTAAAATTGCTACACCACGAAGATGACGAACTACAGACGCGAAATTTAATCGACAGGAAGAAGATGCTGTGATATGCAAATGATTAGTTTTCAGAGCATTCAAACAAGGTTGGCGCCGGTGGCGACACATACAACGTGCTCACATGAGGAAAGTTTCCAACCGATTTCTCGTACACAAATAGCAGTTGATAGGCGTTGCCTGGTGAAACGTTGTTGTGATGCCTCGCGTAAGGCGGAGAAATGCGTACCATTACGTTTCCAACTTTGATAAAGGTCGGATTGTAGCCTACCGCGATTGCGGTTTATCGTATCGTGACATTGCTGCTCGCGTTGGTCGAGATCCAATGACTGTTAGCAGAATATGGAATCGGTGGGTTCGGGAGGGTAATACGGAACGCCGTGCTGGATCCCAACGGCCTCGTATCACTAGCAGTCGAGATGTCAGGCATCTTATCCACATGGCTGTAACGCATCGTGCAGCCACGTATCGATCCCTGAGTCAACAGTCGGGGACGTTTGCAAGACAACAACCATCTGCACGAACAGTTCGACGACGTTTGCAGCAGCATGGACTATCAGCTCGGAGACCATGGCTGCGGTTACCCTTGACGCTGCATCACAGACAGGAGCGCCTGCGATGGTGTACTCAACGACGAACCTGGGTGCACGAATGGCAAAACGTCATTTTTTCGGACGAATCCAGGTTCTGTTTACAGCATCATGATGGTCGCATCCGTGTTTGGCGACATCGCGGTGTTCGCACATTGGAAGCGTGTATTCGTCATCGCCATACTGGCGTATCACCCGGCGTGATGGTATGGGGTGCCATTGGTTACACGTCTCGGTCACCTCTTGTTCGCATTGACGGCACTTTGAACAGTGGACGTTACATTTCAGATGTTTTACGACCCGTGGCTCTACCCTTCATTAGATCCCTGCGAAACACTACATTTCAGTAGGATAATGCACGGCCGCATGTTGAAGGTCCTGTACGGGCATTTCTGGATACAGAAAATGTTCGACTGGTGCCCTGGCCAGCACATTCTCCAGATCTCTCACCAATTGAAAACGTCTGGTCAATGGTGGCCGAGTAACTGGCTCGTCACAATACGCCAGTCACTACTCTTGATGAACTGTGGTATCGTGTTGAAGCTGCATGGGCAGCTGTACCTGTACACTCCATCCAAGCTCTGTTTAACTAATGCCCAGGCCAGACAAGGCCGTTATTACGGCCAGAGGTGGTTGTTCTGGGCACTGATTTTCCAGGATCTATGCACCCAAATTGCTTGAAAATGTAATCACATGTCAGTTCTAGTATAATATATTTGTCCAATGAATACCCGTTTAATATATGCGTTTCTTCTTGGTGTAGCAATTTTAATGGCCAGTGGTGTATCATTTAATTCCACGCGAGTAGTTAGTTACATAAATAATTTAAAATAAAAGTAATTTCAATATGTAAACAAATTAATTAACCAAGCGGTTGTTGAAACTTCCTGACAGATTAAAACTGTGTGCCAGACCGAGACTCGAACTCGGGACCTTTGCCTTTTGCGGGCGAGTGCTATACCAACTGAGCTACCCAAGCACGACTCACGCCCCGTCCTCACAGCTTTACTTCTGCCGGTACCTCTCCTACCGTCCGGCACACAGTTTTAAGCTGTCATGAAGTTTCATATCAGCGCACACTCCGCTGCAGAGTGAAAATCTCATTCTGGAAACATCCCCCAGGCTGTGGCTAGTCCGCCGCTCGTGGTCTCGCGTAGCGTTCTCGCTTCCCGAGCACGGGGTCCCGGGTTCGATTCCCGGCAGGGTCAGGGATTTTCACCTGCCTCGAGATGACTGGGTGTTTGTGTTGTCCTCATCATTTCATCATCATCCAGGAAAGTGGCGAAATTGGACTGAGCAAAGATTGGATAATTGTACGGACGCTGATAACCACGCAGTTGAGCGCCCCACAAACCAAACATCATCATCAGGCTGTGGCTAAGCCATGTCTCCGCAATATCCTTTCTTTCAGGACTGCTAGTTCTGCAAGGTTCGCAGAAGAACTTCTGTAAAATTTGGAAGGTAGTAGACGAGGTACTGGCAGAAGTAAAGCTGTGAGGACGGGGCGTGAGTCGTGCTTGGGTAGCTCAGTTGGTAGAGCACTTGCCCGCGAAAGGCAAAGGTCCCGAGTTCGAGTCTCGGTCCGGCACACAGTTTTAATCTGTCAGGAAGTTTCATATCAGCGCACACTCCGCTGCAGAGTGAAAATCTCATTCTGGCAAGCTGTTGTTATTAAGGAAAGATAATTATGTAAATAACCCTTTCATTGCGACAAAGAAATTTCTCAGCTTTCAATTTCGACATCGGTTACGGTGAAACCATCTCAGCTTCATCTCTCCTCGAAATAGTACAGCAACTAGAATACACACGTAACCAAGGCGCTGAGAATGTGTTTGTAAGTAAGCGAAACGTTGAAAGTAATGCACTATTTTCTGACCAGCCACAATGGGCTTAGACGAAAAAAGTCTAACTCCCACTTCCCATCAGGTTGAAGCTGTGTTCCAAAACTCGAACCTGGGACTCTGCCTTTCGTGAGAATTTGCAGTCTTGATAATCACAAACTGTGCATCCAGTTGTGTGTTCTTATTGTTGAAGTCATTTTAGAAACATAAGAATTATGTATAAGAAGGAAGATTAGAACTTAGCGCCTAGCATAAATGGCTACAGAACTACTTAATGGCTGCTTGCTAGACGCCTATGCATCCGAATTTACGAATAAATTTGAGAATGATTGTGTATGTTTGCAATGCGTATTCTTTCCTTCCTTGTGTACACGACACACTTTGATGCAACTAACGTTCTGTGCACACAGGCAACTTTTTGTAATTGTTTGTTGATTAGCTGAAAATGAAACTATAAACAAGTCGCTAGGACACTACATAACAGCATGACGGGCGTATGGCACAACCACAGCCAGATAGTGTGTGTGTGTGTGTGTGTGTGTGTATGGGGGGGGGGGGGGAAGGGGGGGACGACACAGCCATCTTTTGTGCATGGGAGTGTCGCAATGTGGATATTAGGTCACCACAAGCGGCGCTGCGATGGCCTACTTTATCGTCAGCGTGAATCAGACTGTTCTGGAAACATCTCTGGAACTTCATGAGCGGCGGCAGATGTCACAATGCCCTTGGATCTGACTATCGACAAAAAACTGTTCATAGTGCAACTGAGTATAGTTCTTCCTCTTTAAACAGTCGTGAACAAATAAAATTTGGCGACAAATGCTGTTTGAAGTGAAATTCTTCTACTTTGTGTGGAGTACATGCTATGCTGGTTGTATGTGACAAGTTAAACTGCATGAGAGTGAATCTTTCGCTCTTTTGCTTTTTGCGATCACTGTACTTGCGTCTGAGGAACCCAGGAATGCCTTATGACTCACACACACAGCTTCACTTCCTCAAATACCTGTCTCCTACTTGCCAAAGTTCTGCATTATCTGCGGGACTAGCACTTCTGTAAGAAAACGATATTACCGAGGAATGGCTTAGCCACAGCTGTGAAACTTGGTAAACATGAAAGAAACTGTGAGGACGAGCCGTGAGTCTCTCAGTTTCTATTATTTTAATTAATTAATTAATTAATTTTTTGAGTCATCAGTCCTCTGTCTGGTTTGATGCAGCCCGCTACGAATACTTCTCTTGTGCCAACCTCTTCATCTCAGAGTAACACCTGTATCCTATATCCTAAATTATTCGTTGGATGCATTCCAGTCTCTGCCTTTCCCTACGGTTTTTAGCATCTACAACTTCCTCTAGCACCATGGAAGTTTTAAAAACTACCAAAAGTCAAGATCGCACAAAATATTTTTTTATTCGAGACAAACGTTATCAACAATCTTAGCTGTCATCTTCTGGTCTTAAACATTTCCTGCAGTAAAGTCTGTTCATTTTACGCTGAACCTCACGCACAAGACATCCAGTGAATAAAACTCAGTATATTATAAACGTCTGTCATCGCCAAGATATATTTAAAAACATACAGTACCTTGTCCAAAAGGCCATTTCCATATACATGTTGCACACAGATGCCTGTTACATGATACAGATATGGTACACAGTGATAGCACATCTGTTTACATATGCTGGACATATGTGTACCGTATTTGTATCATGTAAGAAGCATCTGTGAGCAATATGTATACGGACATGGCCTTTTGGAGAAAGTGCTGTACGTTTTTGAACATTTTAGGGATGACAGACATGTATAATGTGCTGAGATTTGTGCACTTGACCTCTCGTGCATGAGGTTCAGCGTAAAACGAACAAGTTCTACTACAAAAAATGTTTAAGACCTATAGATGACTACTAAGACTGTTGAAACCGGTTGTTTTGGATAAAAAATGTTTTGTGCTATGTTGGCTTTTCAGTGGTTTTTAATACTTGAAACAAATCTCCCTTCATTCATCTTATAATGAGAAAATTCAACCATGGAAGTTATTCCTTTATGTCTTAACAGATGTCTTCTTTTCAGTGTTCTCCATATGTTCCTTTCTCCACCGATTCTGCTGAGAACTTCCTAATTCCTTATTTTATCAGACCACTTAATTTTTGACATCCTGCTAGAACATCACAACTCAAATGCATCGATTCCCGTCTTTCCTGGTTTTCTCTCAGTCCATGATTCACTACCATACAGTGCTGTACTCCAAACGTACATTCTGAGAAATTTTTCTCTCAAATTATGATATATGTTTGATACTAGTATACTGATTTGGGATAGGAATGTCCTCTTTGGCAGTCCTAGTCTAATTTTTATGCCCTTCTTGCTTCGTTCGTCGCGTGTATTTTGCTTCCCAGGTAGCAGAATTCCTTCATATACTACAAGGTTCACAGGTTTGATGTTTATAGCTAATCTCATTTCTGCTTCTCCTCTTTATTTTCTTCTTTATTAGATTTACTTTCAATCCATATTTTATACTCATTAGACTGTTTTTTTTATTCAACATGTTCCGTATTTCTTCTTCACTTTCACTGAGATTAACAATGTCATCAGGGAATCTGATCATTTGTATCCTTTCAACCTTAATTTGAATCACACTGCCGTACTGTTCTTTTATTTTTGTCATTGTTTCTTCGATGCTTACAATGAACAATAGAGCCGGAAGACTGCGTCCTTGCCTTACACACTTTTCAATTCCAGCTCTTCGTTCTTGGTCTTCCATTCTTATTATTCCTGTTGTTTCTTGCACATATCTTCTATTATCCATCTTTCCCTACAGATGTTCTGTTGCGCGGCGACAATCGTTATGCCCTCGTTGGTAATGATAAATGGGTGGAAGATAGCTACAGGATCTGCCGCCGTAGGAATCTGGATAGACAACCAAAAGATTATCTGACACAAATGCAGTCTGCGTAAATATACTGCACTCAATCTGTTCCGACGAACCGCTACAATGTTAACAAGTTGTTATAGGCGTGGCTGGCAATAAGCAGAAGCCTGACACTGGTGTACGTCTATATACGCTGAACGTTTGCCAGTAGAGCTATCAATAACTTGCAGTAATGTTCGGCACCAACTAGTAACACATAACTCTCACTAGAAGCACGGAACTATAAGTAGAACTAGAAACAGAAGTAGAAAACTGTTGCCCAGATGCCGACCGCGCGGTCTTCATTGGTCGGCAGCCTGGAGGTTCTTCACTGGTGGCGACGTTCAAAGCGCCGTTCACGACAGCCACAGGAATCTTTGAGGCGCCGTCTCTGGCAGTATCGATAAACTACGATACTGTAACAGCTTACTTCTATTTTTCTCAGAATATCGAACAATTTCACATTGTTTAATGCTTGTTCTAAGCCGACAAATCCAATGAACATGTCCTGGTTTTCCTGAAGTCATGCTTCCATTACAAAGCGCAACATCAGAACTTCCTTTTCATTTGCGAAAGCCAAACAGATCGTCATCTAACTTATCTTCAGTTCTCTTTTCCATCCCCTGTATATTACTTTTGTCAGCAATTTAAACGCATGAGCTGTTAATTTGATTATAGGATTGCTGTCACCCGTATCTTCCCTTTCTGTCTTCGGGATTGTGTCGATCATTTTTTCCGAAAGTCCGATGACGTGTTTCCAATTTCATATAACTTACACACTAGCTAGAATAGTCGTTTCGTTGCCACTTCCCCGAATGATTTTAGAAATTCAGAGGGAAAATTATCTATCCCTTCTGCCTTATATGATCGCAAGTCTTCTGAGGTCTGTTATCTGACTCTAACATTGAATTCCCTATGCCTCCCATACCAACTCCTATTTATTCTTCTGTCATCAAACAATTCTTCCCTCTCGTAGGATCCTTCATTTTATTCTTACCACTTACCTGCTTTCTCCTCTGCGGTTAACAATGAAATTCCCATTATATTCTCAATTTTATCTCCATCGCTTTTGATTTCATCGAAGATTGTTTTAATCCCTGTTGATCCATCGTGGATACGGGACAGAGGCCGATCAAATATTTGCCGAAGAAAAATCACCGAACAGCTGTATGTATTCAGAATTCGTTATTTTCTGTACACGACCAGTTTCGGCATCTCATTATTGCCTTCTTCAGGGCCCCGTATGTTAAAAACAACGAGTGTACATGTAGTATACGTCAAGGTATACCACTAGTTGGCATTTCAGAAAATGAAGCATAATAATAAAAGTCATTAAAACCCACGACATGCAACACACACAGTTAGTGCCTGTGCATACAAACACAGAAAAGCGGAATATGTACACATACTGGTTAGCATCGAAACAAACAATTTTGACATAACAGAATTATAATAGAAATTGCCATTCATTAAAAAAATAGATAATCTACGAAAAAGCTTCCATAACTCATACGGATGAGAATCACCATAGTTCTTATGAAAAACTACCCTCATTCAAATTAAAAGTCGCGAAATGACTTATGAAGTCATATCTTTTTATTTTTTATTTAATACATAACATTGCGCCCTCTAGGTATTTTATGAGTATATTTTCGCATAGCCGGACGGAGTGGCCGTGCGGTTCTACGCGCTTCAGTCTGGAACCGCGCTGCTGCTACGGTCGCAGGTTCGAATCCTGCCTCGGGCATGGATGTGTGTGATGTCCTTAGGTTAGTTAGGTTTAAGTAGTTCTAAGTTCTAGGGGACTGATGACCTCAGAAGGTAAGTCCCATAGTGCTCAGAGCCATTTGAACCATTTTATTTTCGCATACGTCAAACAGGGATTTCTAATCTGAATGAGGATAGTTTTTCCTAAGAACTGTGGTGATTCTCATCTGTATGAGTCACGCAGTCTTTTATATGTATCCGACACCTACTCACATCGCGCTGTCTGCCCATCTTCTCCTGATTTTTCCTCCTCATCTCATTCTCTCACCTCTCCTACTATCCAGCTCCTCCTCCACCGTTCCTCTACTCATCTGTGCCCATCTGTACGTGTAGTCTTTGCAACGCATGCCGATTCTACTCACGAAACATTACATACAGGGCAGCAGATCTCTTCTCCGATGGTAGGTACTAACCCCATAGCAGTACCAAATCTGATTTAAATCAATCCGTGGTTTAGAAGTAGATGCTGGACGTACACACACACACACACACACACACACACACACACACACCGCACATCTTGTTTAATATAAAAACCAGCATTTCTCTGCAGCTTCATTCACATATGCATTTGATGCACATATTGCACGCTTCTACTCGTCCCCCATTTGTGTCCACCTCTTCCTGCCCAATCTCGGTCCACATCATCCTCTTACCTCTATCTGTCAATCTCTTTGTCCACTCCTCTCTGTCTCTCACACACTCCTCCTTTTGTCCAGCTCCTCCAGCCCCTCGCCTTTGATCACATGTTCCTCCTACCTCCTTCTGTCCATTTCATCCTTCCATTCTCTCTGATCATTTCCTCCCCCCTCTCTCTGCACATCATCTTCTCCTCCTCTGTCTGTCCATCTCTATCGGTCTACCTCCTCCTCTCCCCTCTCTGTCCCTCTCCTGTGGCCCCCTCTGTGTGTCTCCTTCTCCCCTCATCCTACTACCCCTATCTGCCCAACCAATTCTCCCCCATTCCATGTCAATCTAGGTACACCCCCCCCCCCCTCACTCACTGTCCGTCTTCTTCTCCTTCTCCTCCCTTTCACCAATCAGCCCTGCCCATCCAAATCGGTACTCATTCCAATGCATGCCGATGCTACTTGCAACACAGGCTTGTAGTGGAGTGCACCCTACATGTCACAGGTATCAAATCCTTTTTGGCCATATGTTCACTCTTATAGGAGGTAGGAAGTTCTAACCACCACAGTACTGACTCACATACAGCAAAAAGTATGTGTACTGCATTTGGTTGGAACTGACCCAATGGTTTAGGAGGAGAAGCTGGACATACACACAAACATACATATATACACACATCCTGATGACGCTATTTACCGCACAACATTTTTAAATCTATCCATACATGCATCCTATTTTAAATATATTGGGTGGTCCTGTGTAGGCTGTTCAAATGGTTCAAATGGCTCTGAGCACTATGGGACTTAACATCTGAGGTCATCAGTCCCTTAGAACTTAGAACTACTTAAACCTAACTAACCTGAGGACATCACACACATCCATGCCCGAGGTAGGATTCGATCCTGCGACCATAGTGGTCGCGCGGTTCCAGACTGTAGCGCCTATAACCGCTCGGCCACTACGGCCGGCCCAGAGTAGGCTGTAATTATTGTATGGCAGCCAAGTGTTGTAATGTCTCTGGTGTTCATATTGCACATACTGTGCAATGGATTTTTCACTTGTTTGACCTTTTACACCCCATCCTGTTCCCAATATATTGTGTATGGAAGCAAAATCTTAAACATGGCTGCAAAACGGGAAGTGTGAATCTAAAGAGGTTGAAAAATCAGCCAACCAGTTGTAAACAAAGTTTTATTAGTCCTTCACCTAGGTTTCGATATTTGTAAAAATATTTTCTTCAAAAGTAGTGTGATGTAACAAGGCCCACTACTTCTGAAGAAGATAGTTTTACAAATATCGAAACCTATGTTAAGGGCTAATAAACGTTTGTTTGCAATTGGCTGGCTGATTTTTCAACCTCTTTGTATATGGAAGCATTTCTATAAGTCTTCCTTGCATTCAAAATGCCAGATTTGCATCTGATTGCCAAAGTTGGAATTAATTTTTTTCTGGTGCAAATCGGTTCTGGATTAGTACATTAACATATCCACTGAGTCTCGCTGCTCACTGGACCTCTGTGAGTAGCTTCACTTTACCCAGTATAAGGGCAAGCCTTTTCCCTGTGTATGCATTCAAAACACATATTCCCACATTTCCTCCTCCCCTCCTCTGTGTTCATCTTTTCTTCCTACTGTCTCTCCATCCACCTCAGCCTCTCACTTCTGTCTGTCCATCCCCTCTTCCTCATTCTCTCTATCTCAACATCTCCTCCTGCCCTCTCTTTGTCAATCTCCTCCATCTGTCTCTCTGACCATATCTCCCTACCCTTCTATATCATCCTCCCCCTCTCCCTGTACATCTCCTCCTTCCTCTCTTCTTTTCCCACCTGCTCACTACCACTCTACACCTCCCACTTTCCTCCTGCATCACCCTCTCCTCCTTCTTGCCACCTCATCCTTCCCCTCTCGGTCCATCCCCTCCTCCCCCTCCCTGTCCTCCACTTGCTTCTGTCTCTTTGTCTGTCCATCTTGTCCTCCCCACTTTCTCTGTCTACCTCATCTTTGCCTATCTCTCACTATCTGTCTCCTGTCCCCTTCTCACTACTAATCTGTGCCCATTGAAATGTGTAGCATCTGTAAAGCTGGCCAGTACTACCCACATGACAAGCCTGTCATTTAGGGCAGCGTAGATGTCAGGGACACAAAAACCTTTCTCCCCATATTTCCGCTCAAATGGTAGCTAGGTTCTTATCTCCACAGTGCTCATTCTTACATAGCAAGTAGTATGCATACCAAATGTGGTTGGAACGGATCAGTGATTTACACAGAGGTGCTGGACTTAGAATACACATAAACTTGTACATAATTCCCTAGTCCAGTTGCTGCTTGTTCTTGATCAATAGTGTAGGATTATGCAGAACGTTGCAGAGAGACTGTTACTTGTTTTCATATGGCAGGTGAAGTTGTGGTGGGTTTACGATGTGCTTAGTGCATGATAGTAAGATTATCCTTTGTAATGGTCAGATGTGGACGACCAGAACTTCGATGATGAACATGTCTACCTTCACGTCCCCATGCAGTCCAACATCGGCCCATTATTACAACTGAATGCCCCACAAATCTGGATATTGCACAGTTCGATCAGCCGATGAATTGGAGGTTTCTTTCAAACTCTGTTAGGTACTGATAACGCTGTCTCACGTGAGTACGTGACATCTCCGTGTCCTTCACCTTGCTCATACATCTGACACCGTTCACGCCCCTTATGCACTCTACCAGTCGGTAACAACACTAAAAACGAGCAACACTGTCATCTGGTGGCTGTTCTACCTGTCACAGAGAATTGCGAATCTAATCATACACATAACCATTGATGGTGTGTGTGTGTATGAATTGAAAATGGCTCTGAGCACTATGGGACTTAACTGCTGAGGTTATCAGACCCCTAGAACGTAAGAACTACTTAAACCTAACTAACCTAAGGACATCACACACATCCATGACCGAGGCAGGATTCGAACATGCGACCGTAGCGATCGCGCGGTTCCAGACTGTAGCGCCTAGAACCGCTCGGCCACCCCGACCGGCCATATGAATTGACATCTGGCCATGTATTCTGAGTGCTTCGGTTTCTTTGCTCGGCAGTGCACATCTAGATATATACCCTGTAATTTAGTGCATGACTATTACTGCTTTTACTACAGCTACTCATTCCCTTTTCTGCTCTGTTCGCAAATGGAGCAAGGGAAAAATGACTGTCGGCATGCCTCCATACGAGTCCTGCTGTCTTTTATCTTTATAGTTACGCGAGATGTCCTTTCGTGGCAGCAAGGTCGTTCTGTAATCTGTCGAAAATGCCGGTTCTCTAAATGTTCTCAATGGGATTTCGCGAGAAGAACGTCTTCTTACCTCTCTGTGCTCTCACTTGGAATTCATATCACATTCCTGGCATACACGCTTGTTGGTCGAACATCCTCGTAACAAATCTAGCAGCACGTCTCTGAATTGCTTCTATGTCTTGTTTTAATCCAACCTGGAGAGGATCCCAAATACTCAAGCAGTACTCGACAGAAGGTCGTACAAGTGTTATGTATGCGGCCCTCTTTACAGATGAGCTACACTTTCCTGGAATTCTCCGAAACCTCTTGCCTTCCCTAAAACCGACCTTGCATGCTCGCTCCATTCTGCATCGCTTTCCATCATTGAGCATTGATATTTAGTATTTGATCTGAGGTATCGTCCAAGGATAGCGGTGCCGTAACAAAGGCGACTCCTCGCATCCATACCACGGATACCATTTGCTAACAGCACAACATCGCCTGCAGCGCTTCTCCTGCAATCGTGACCAATATCGGTTGGACAGCAGATAAATGGAAAACCGTAGCCTGGCCAGATGAGTCCAGATTTCAGCTGGTAAAAGCTGATGGTAGGGTTCGAATGTGGTGCGGACCCCACGAAGTCAAGTTGTCAACAAGGCACTTTGCAATCTGGTGGTAGCTCCATAATGGTGTGGGCTGTGTTTGCATGGAATGTACTGGGCCCTCTGGTCCAACTGAACCGATGATTGACTGGCAATTGTGATGTTCGGTTACTTGGAGACCATTTGCAGCTATTCAGAGACTTAATGTTCCTGAGCAACGACGACATGTCACTGGGCCACAGCTGTTCGCGTTTGGCTTAAAGAACATCTGGACAACTCGAGCGAAGGATTTGGCCATCCAGACGTCGGCCATGAGTTCCATAGAACATTTATGCGACATAATTGAGCCGTCAGTTCGTGCACAACGTTCTGCTCCGGAAACACTTTCGCGATTATGGACGGCTTTGAACGCAGCATGGCTTAATATTTCTGCAGGGAATTCCAACGACTTTTTGAGTCCACGCGATGTTGAGTTGCTGCATTAAGCCGGTCAAAAAGAGGTGCGACACCATATTAGGAGGTATGCCATGACTTTCGTCACCTCGACACGTTTTCTTAATTTTTTGGATTTATGGTACAATAAAAATATCTTTTTATTTTAATAATCTTATTTCGATCAGATCCACCTTACAGGTTGCTTAAAGGGTGTGTGTGTAGTGAATGATTGTGTACACCTAGGATCTCTGATTAATGACACAGGTAAACGTTATAAAGAAATAAAACGATAAATCGTCCTCGGGCTAGCCTCAATGATTAAGCTCACTAAGATGTTACGGAATCAGGCAATGTCCACAACAATGAATATGCACTTGATGGAATAATTAGTCTTCCCTGTGTTCTTGTGTGGCTGCGGGACCAAAGTCGTGAAACGTAGTGACAAGAAACAAGTTCATGCCTTCCAGATGTGGTTGAAGAAGGAAGCCATGGACTTAAAAAGGGACCTATCTTTCCATTACAGAGAACTTAGCGTCATAAGAAGTTTATCTTTTTCGTGTCATTCAAAGATACTGCAAGTTCCTTGGCCACATTGTGAGAAGATGACATAATTTAGAAAAAAAAATGTTTTAAGGCAAAATCGAGGTAAAAGACCACGAGGAAGAGCAGCAAGTAGATTGTTGGATCAAGCAAAGAAGACTACCAGCCTACCTCTTCTAAGAGGAGCTGAAGACAGCTGTGGATGGAGACATCTAGTCGAAGATTCAATTGTTTAAGATATGAATGAAGGAATGAGGTCACGACACGCAGCAATGAATAAACCTACAAATGACAATGATAACAAATATTATTCCTTTATTACTTTCGGCCCTTGAAACTAAGCCAATATGCTTTCGCACGTGCTAAACTATCAGTGTGCAACCGTTACTGGAAAACAGTATTTGCACGAAACTCGTTGCACAGTAAAGAATAGATTTAACAGCACATTAAGGTGTTAGGTAATGTCACTTTTCCATTTCCTGAAAGCTGTGGAACATAATCAACAAAAAAGATTTCAGTTCTTGAAACGATTTCAAAATGGTGCAAATTTTGGCGACTAACATTAATGTTCAGAACTGTGAAATTCTGCATTTTTCATAAATGTAGTATCATTTAACTGCATTATCAGCGAGTCACAATTGGAAGACGTCACTTTATACATATACCTTGGTGCAACATTTTATAGGGATATGAAATGGACTGTTCGAATAGGCTGAACTGTGGGCCAGGAAGGTGGCAGAGGATAGTGATTAAATGCAATCCGTTTCTTAAGGAGATTCACACAAGACACTCACATAGTCGATCTGAGAATAATCCTCAGTTGTGAGGGACCCACTCTAAATAGGGAAAAACGTCTGCTTGAATGTGTTACCGCATTAGTTGCGAATCACTCGCGCCATGCAGAGCCCTTATAGTACATGCCGACATCTGCTAGAGAAGTCTTTAAGAGTACTGGGAGCAGGCAGCGTAGCCAGCCAATCATACTGCTCGGCGCCGGGTTTGGTGGTGCAGCGTGCAGCGTGGCCTTGCGGACACTTATTCGCCAGTTTCCTTCTGCTCTTTACCTCTGCATGACGCTGTTATATTGTACTGCCTGCTGACAGCTTGTAAAGCCCAGATACTTGCCTTATGTATTACTGAGATGGACATTTCGAAGTTTTGGCGTCCAAGATTATTGGTGATATCGTTGCCTGCTTGTATTGTACCGGTGTAGTTCTATATCTCATGATATTCCAGGTGCATCTGTGGAATATGATTTTGCACTGTTTTCAGCAATCATATTATTCGTCGATTTTCAGCCAAATAAGGTGAATTCAAGACGCAGAGAAAATCCAGACACGTGCTGCAGCAATGAATACTTCGAGATCTTGCTTTCAAATGCACTACTTTCTTTATGACTGGTGTTAAAACTTACAGTGCGCAATCCAAGTGCATCCATGTGAGGAAGGTTAGGTCTTCGTTCTACTTGTATCTTTGTTTGAATACGCGATACTCGTTTTTGGTTGAATCATCGGAGAATAATGGGCGTCTTTCACGTTACTTTCCCACTCTCTAAATAGTATTACGGGGATCGTATGACACATGGGGTGTCATATATTGATTATTCCTTGCTACTGCAGTGTTATCTTGAAGCTGTGAGAAAGGAGGACAGGCATTCCAAGGCACGGAAGCAGAGACGATGCTGAGGGCAGACAAAACTAGGAGAGATATTGTTACATGAAGTAAACCGTAAGGGGAGAGCCTTGCGAAAATGCAGACGCCTCCAGACGCGGTCCCAGGACGTTAGTTACTCTTCAAGGAAGAGACGCTGTGGTAGGTACGTACTAGCGTATAAAGCCAGCTTGATACCAGCTCTGAGAACAGCAACGTCAGTAAACTCACAAAGGTTAGAAAGAGAGCGAAAACGCCAAAAACTGTTGACCTAGCAGTCCCTACTCCTGGGAGCCTGAGGGGCGGGGCTAAATGACATAAAAATAATGTTGGAACCCTTATTTGGCACAGCAGTTACGTGTAGCTTTCACCTGAAAAATGTTGATACCAAATACGGACTTAGTTAGTGCAACTGCGTTAACATCTTCACCATAGGAGCGGTAGAGGGGACCTAACTAAACCGTGATTGGCAGGCATCTGCAAGAGACCTACGGGATTGGCTGGGTGGCTTTAAGTGAGAAAAACAGTGCCACCATGCGACTCTTTAAAACCCCTAGATTCCGCATTTTGGGGTAGTTCTCAGTCACACGATCTGGGCGCCGAATCCGCGTCCGTCGACTGCAGCCTCGGTCCAGCTCCGCTGCTCTCTCACTTGGAGTGCCCCAGTGAACAGTGTCACATTCAGTATGTTTTGTTTTGCAAATAAGTTATTGCCTTAAGATGCTGTTAGTATTTGGTATTGTAGTTAGCATCCACTCTTGGGACTTCTGCACTGGTTTCTGTTGTAACAGTGTTATCCATGCTTTTTCTAACCCTAGAACTAGCCTCCAGTGTATTAGTTAGTCCTGTCTGAAATAAACAACTATTTCAAAACCCTATTTGTCCAAGAGTCTCCAGAAAGAGTTCCTTACCGAGTCTCACCTCCTGCATTTCTAGTAAATGCCTGTACCAGTGTTGGCTCAGATAGAAGGAAACAATCAAATGCATTCACTGTGAATTGTCCTTCTGCCTTCTGCTCTGTGCCGCTCGGGAGCGCAGACTGAGCAGTAACCCCTTTTCTCCTTCTCCCACCTATGTCAAAATGTTCAAATGTGTGTGAAGTCTTATGGGACTTAACTGCTAAGGTCATCAGTCCCTAAGATTACACACTACTTAACCTAAATTATCCTAAGGATAAACACACACACCCATGCCCGAGGGAGGACTCGAACCTCCGCCGGGACCAGCCGAACTGTCCATGACTGCAGCGCCTCAGACCGCTCGCCTAATCCCACGCGGCCACCTATGTCAGGACACGACAGGGGCTACGAGCCTGAATGTCTGGTATTTTACAGCCGCATAGTCCATTAGAGGACATTTGTGCATGTGGTTCATGAGTTTTCATATCTCCTTTCTGAATAACAACTGTTGTGAATTTAAAATCTCTCACGAATTACTTCCGACCAGAAGTCACTTTTCAATCCTACGATCTCTATTGTTCATTTGCACATGTACTTAACCTCTTTTCATACTAGTTAACATGAGCTGCATCCAGTAGAAGTAACATTTCTTACACTGTTCTCAGCAGTCATATTATTCGTCGTTTTTCAGCCAAATAAGACGAATTCAAGACGCAGAGAAAATAAAGACACGTGCTGCAGCAATGAATACTCCGAGATCTTGCTTTCAAATGCACTACTTTTTATGACTGCTGTTAAAACTTACAGTGTGCAATTACATCTGCTTTGCACGAGTTACTCCTGCAAGGAGGGACGCATTTACACCGAAAGCGTTGTATTAGGACAATTCAGAATCTTGTTATCTTCATTTCCTTCATATTCAAGGTCCCTATAGTTCTCTGTCCCCCCCATGAACCATGGACCTTGCCGCTGGTGGGGAGGCTTGCGTGCCTCAGCGATACAGATGGCCGTACCGTAGGTGCAACCACAACGGAGGGGTATCTGTTGAGAGGCCAGACAAACATGTGGTTCCTGAAGAGGGGCAGCAGCCTTTTCAGTAGTTGCAGGGGCAACAGTCTGGATGATTGACTGATCTGGCCTTGTAACATTAACCAAAACGGCCTTGCTGTGCTGGTACTGCGAACGGCTGAAAGCAAGGGGAAACTACAGCCGTAATTTTTCCCGAGGACATGCAGCTCTACTGTATGATTAAATGATGATGGCGTCCTCTTGGGTAAAATATTCCGGAGGTAAAATAGTCCCCCATTCGGATCTCCGGGCGGGGACTACTCAGGAGGACGTCGTTATCAGGAGAAAGAAAACTGGCGTTCTACGGATCGGAGCGTGGAATGTCAGATCCCTTAATCGGGCAGGTAGGTTAGAAAATTTAAAAAGGGAAATGGATAGGTTAAAGTTAGATATAGTGGGAATTAGTGAAGTTCGGTGGCAAGAGGAACAAGACTTTTGGTCAGGTGATTACAGGGTTATAAATACAAAATCAAATATGGGTAATGCAGGAGTAGGTTTAATAATGAATAAAAAAATAGGAGTGCGGGTTAGCTACTACAAACAGCATAGTGAACGCATTATTGTGGCCAAGATAGACACAAAGCCCATGCCTACTACAGTAGTACAAGTTTATATGCCAACTACCTCTGCAGATGATGAAGAAATAGATGAAATGTATGACGAGATAAAAGAAATTATTCAGGTAGTGAAAGGAGACGAAAATTTAATAGTCATGGGTGACTGGAATTCATCAGTAGGAAAAGGGAGAGAAGGAAACATAGTAGGTGAATATGGATTGGGGGGAAGGAATGAAAGAGGAAGCCGCCTTGTAGAATTTTGCACAGAGCATAACTTAATCATAGCCAACACTTGGTTCAAGAATCATAAAAGAAGGCTGTATACCTGGAAGAATCCTGGAGATACTAGTAGGTATCAGATAGATTATATAATGGTAAGACAGAGATTTAGGAACCAGGTTTTAAATTGTAAGACATTTCCTGGGGCAGATGTGGATTCTGACCACAATCTATTGGTTATGAACTGCAGATTGAAACTGAAGAAACTGCAAAAAGGTGGGAATTTAAGGAGATGGGACCTGGATAAACTGACTAAACCAGAGGTTGTACAGAGTTTCACGGAGAACATAAGGGAACAATTGACAGGAATGGGGGAAAGAAATACAGTAGAAGAAGAATGGGCAGATCTGAGGGATGAAGTAGTGAAGGCAGCAGAGGATCAAGTAGGTAAAAAGACGAGGGCTAATAGAAATCCTTGGGTAACAGAAGAAATATTGAATTTAATTGATGAAAGGAGAAAATACAAAAATGCAGTAAATGAAGCAGGCAAAAAGGAATACAGACGTCTCAAAAATGATATCGACAGGAAGTGCAAAATGGCTAAGCAGGGATGGCTAGAGGACAAATGTAAGGATGTAGAGGCTTGTCTCACTAGGGGTAAGATAGATACTGCCTACAGGAAAATTAAAGAGACCTTTGGAGAAAAGAGAACCACTTGTATGAATATCAAGAGCTCAGATGGCAACCCAGTTCTAAGCAAAGAAGGGAAGGCAGAAAGGTGGAAGGAGTATATAGAGGGTTTATACAAGGGCGATGTACTTGAGGACAATATTATGGAAATGGAAGAGGATGTAGATGAAGACGAAATGGGAGATAAGATACTGCGTGAAGAGTTTGACAGAGCACTGAAAGACCTGAGTCGAAACAAGGCCCCGGGAGTAGACAACATTCCATTTGAACTACTGATGGCCTCGGGAGAGCCAGTCATGACAAAACTCTACCATCTGGTGAGCACGATGTATGAGACAGGCGAAATACCCTCAGACTTCAAGAAGAATATAATAATTCCAATCCCAAAGAAAGCAGGTGTTGACAGATGTGAAAATTACCGAACTATCAGTTTAATAAGTCACAGCTGCTAAATACTAACGCGAATTCTTTACAGACGAATGGAAAAACTGGTAGAAGCCGACCTCGGGGAAGATCAGTTTGGATTCCGTAGAAATGTTGGAACACGTGAGGCAATACTGACCTTACGACTTATCTTAGAAGAAAGATTAAGAAAAGGCAAACCTACGTTTCTAGCATTTGTAGACTTAGAGAAAGCTTTTGACAATGTTAACTGGAATGCTCTCTTTCAAATTCTGAAGGTGGCAGGGGTAAAATACAGGGAGCGAAAGGCTATTTACAGTTTGTACAGAAACCAGATGGCAGTTATAAGAGTCGAGGGGCATGAAAGGGAAGCAGTGGTTGGGAAAGGAGTAAGACAGGGTTGTAGCCTCTCCCCGATGTAGTTCAATCTGTATATTGAGCAAGCAGTAAAGGAAACAAAAGAAAAATTCGGAGTAGGTATTAAAATTCATGGAGAAGAAATAAAAACTTTGAGGTTCGCCGATGACATTGTAATTCTGTCAGAGACAGCAAAGGACTTGGAAGAGCAGTTGAACGGAATGGACAGTGTCTTGAAAGGAGGATATAAGATGAACATCAACAAAAGCAAAACGAGGATAATGGAATGTAGTCAAATTAAGTCGGGTGATGCTGAGGGAATTAGATTAGGAAATGAGACACTTAAAGTAGTAAAGGAGTTTTGCTATTTAAGGAGTAAAATAACCGATGATGGTCGAAGTAGAGAGGATATAAAATGTAGACTGGCAATGGCAAGGAAAGCGTTTCTCAAGAAGAGGAATTTGTTAACATCGAGTATAGATTTAAGTGTCAGGAAGTCGTTTCTGAAAGTATTTGTATGGAGTGTAGCCATGTATGGAAGTGAAACATGGACGATAACTAGTTTGGACAAGAAGAGAATAGAAGCTTTCGAAATGTGGTGCTACAGAAGAATGCTGAAGATAAGGTGGGTAGATCACGTAACTAATGATGAGGTATTGAATAGGATTGGGGAGAAGAGAAGTTTGTGGCACAACTTGACTAGAAGAAGGGATCGGTTGGTAGGACATGTTTTGAGGCATCAAGGGATCACAAATTTAGCATTGGAGGGCAGTGTGGAGGGTAAAAATCGTAGAGGGAGACCAAGAGATGAATACACTAAGCAGATTCAGAAGGATGTAGGTTGCAGTAGATACTGGGAGATGAAGAAGCTTGCACAGGATAGAGTAGCATGGAGAGCTGCATCAAACCAGTCTCAGGACTGAAGACCACAACAACAACATAGTTCTCTGTTGCGATATGAAAGTATTGTCACTACATCACATTTCATTAAAAAAAGTTATATCGCAGTATTATTCATTCATATGTGAAATCTCAAACTAAGAGTAATATTTCTAGGGCATTAATACTGGAGTCATCCTTTGCTATGCACTCACAGGTAAAAGGTTAAGGGTTACAAAAAGAAGGGCGGCGTGAATGGTCGCAGGTTTGTTTGGTCTAAAAAACTAGAAATAGGAGAGGCTTGCATATAGACGCCAGCTGTACCACCAAGAATCAGTATTTAGTGAGCAACGTGGAATATACCCTGAGGGGAAACAAATCGGAACACCAAAAAATAATTAATGTGGAGTAGTGAAATTTCATGAATACATTTGTCTGGGTAACACATTTAAGTGATCAACATTCCAAGATCACAGTTTAATGTAAGCGTGACAGAATCCATTGTAAATATGAAATGCTGGTAAATTAATAAGCGGTGTAACCACCAGAATGTTCAATGCAAGTATGCCAAATGTTAGTTTGTGGGACGGAGTTCGATGCCTGTTGCACTTGATTGGTCAATAAAGGGACGGTTAATGCTGGTTGTGGATAACGTTGGACCAGTCGTTCGTTGATGTTCCATATGTACTTGACTGGAGAGAGATCCGGCGATCGAGTAGCTCAAGGCAACATGTCGACACTCGATAGAGCATGTTGCGTTATAAAAGCGGTATGTTGGCTAGCGTTATCCTGTTAGAAAACACGTCCTGGAAGCTGTTCATCAGTGGCACCACAACAACTCGAAACACCAGACTGAGGTACAAATTTGCCGTCAGCGTCAACGTCCGTGGTATAACCAGGAGAGTACGCCTGCTATTACATGAAATCGTACTCCAGACCATAACTCCAGGAGTATGTCCAGTGTATCTAGCACGCAGACAGCTTGGTTGCTGGCTCTCAACTGGCGTCCTGCTTACCAACACACAGCCATTACTGGCAGAACCAGCTTTCATCATAAAACACAGCACACCTCCACCGTGCCTCCCAATGAGGTCTCGCTTGACACCTTTTAAGTCGAAAATGGCGGTTGTTTGGGGTTAGTGGAAAGCCCGCTACAGGGGGTCTGGGTGTGAGCTGTCCTTGATGTAACCAATTTGTAACAGTTCGTTGTCTCACTGAGGCGCCAACTGCTGCTCAAATCGCTGCTGCAGATGCAGTACGATGATGCCGGCCGATGTGGCCGAGCGGTTCTAGGCGCTTCAGTCCGGAACCACGCGGCTACTACGGTCGCAGGTTCGAATCATGCCTCGGGAATGGATGTGTATGATGTCCTTAGGTTAGTTAGGTTTAAGTAGTTCTAAGTCTAGGGGACTGATGTCCTCAGATGTAAAGTCCCATAGTACTTAGAGCCATTTGAACCATCTGCTAAATCTTTCTGTATTTTTGCAGAGGGAACGTCCAGCTTCTCGTAGACTTATTACGAGACCTCATTCAAATGCAGTGAGATGCTACAGCAGCGTGTCTATCGCCTTCAGAGTATTCTTGACTAACATCGACTCACCATGTTGTCTCAACGCTAAGTAATGCCCACGACCGTTACAGCGTTCATTTAAAGCAAATCTGGTTTGCATTCTCATAGCGGCGCTACTCTTGCCACACTCATGTGACCGGCTCGAAATTAGAATAGACATCATCGTTCTGATGTAGAACACGCCTACCAACTTTCGTATATTTAGCACAATTCCTTCTTGGCGTAGCAATTTTTTTCCGTCACTGATTTACGAGCACCTAGATTTCGTTACCAGACGAATGGAAAAACTGGTAGAAGCCGACCTCGGGGAAGATCAGTTTGGATTCCATAGAAATATTGGAACACGTGAGGCAATACTGACTCTACGACTTATCTTAGAAGAAAGATTAAGGAAAGGCAAACCTACATTTCTAGCATTTGTAGACTTAGAGAAAGCTTTTGACAATGTTGGCTGGAATACTCTCTTTCAAATTCTAAAGGTGGCAGGGATAAAATACAAGGAGCGAAAGGCTATTTACAATTTGTACAGACAGCAGATGGCAGTTATAAGCGTCGAGGGGCATGAAAGGGAAGCAATGGTTGGGAATGGAGTGAGACAGGGTTGTAGCCTCTCCCCGATGTAGTTCAATCTGTATATTGAGCAAGCAGTAAAGGAAACAAAAGAAAAATTCGGAGTAGATATTAAAATCCATGGAGAAGAAATAAAAACTTTGCGGTTCGCCGATGACATTGTAATTCTGTCAGAGACAGTAAAGGACTTGGAAGAGCAGTTGAACGGAATGGACAGTGTCTTGAAAGTAGGATATAAGATGAATATCAACAACAGCAAAACGAGGATAATGGAATGTAGTCGAATTAAGTCGAGTGATGCTGAGGGAATTAGATTAGGAAATGAGACACTTAAAGTAGTAAAGGAGTTTTGCTATTTGGGGAGCAAAATAACTGATGATGGTCGAAGTAGAGAGGATATCAAATGTAGACTGGCAATGGCAAGGAAAGCGTTTCTGAAGAAGAGAAATTTGTTAACATCGAGTATAGATTTAAGTGTCAGGAAGTCGTTTCTGAAAGTATTTGTATGGAGTGTAGCCATGTATGGAAGTGAAACGTGGACGATAAATAGTTTAGACAAGAAGAGAATAGAAGCTTTCGAAATGTGGTGCTACAGAAGAATGCTGAAGATTAGATGGGTGGATCATGTAACTAATGATGAAGTATTCAATAGAATTGGGGAGAAGAGGAGTTTGTGGCACAACTTGACAAAAAGAAGGGACCGGTTGGTAGGACATGTTCTGAGGCATCAAGGGACCACAAAATTAGCATTGGAGGGCAGTATGGAGTGTAAAAATCGTAGAGGAAGACCAAGTGATGAATACACTAAGCAGATTCAGAAGGATGTAGGTTGCAATAAGTACTGGGAGATGAAGAAGCTTGCACAGGATAGAATAGCATGGAGAGCTGCATCAAACCAGTCTCAGGACTGAAAACCACCACAACAACAAAGGACTGGGGAGACAATATTAGAGATGCATTTAGTGGATCGTTCTTCCTGCTTTCCGTACGAGACTGCAACGAATAGTAATGAACGGTACTATGGTAAGTATCCTCTGCCTTGGACCATGAAGAGTATAGACGTGGATATGCAGGAGGCACTGTAGTTTTTGTGAGCAGCTTATATGTACCGTTTGCTCATGCGAGCGCAATGAAAGGAGCAAAAGTCGTCGATCAGTCCAGTATTAACCTACACATGGTAAACACGAGTTACTTTTTTCTGTTTGGGCAATAAGACGCTATTTACCGGCGCTAAAGCAATTGCAGCGGAGCTCGGTAATGAAAGACCTGGCGTGATGCAAAACGCTGTCTGCCTCAGGGGATTGCCTGTCGCCGTTTCCTCGTCCAGTGGATATCGCGGCCAAGGCCGCCAGAGGTAGCTGTGAGGGCCGCGAGCGCTGGCGTGTGGGACACCGCGTGCCGCTCGCTCGCCACTGCCGCAACGCGCGCCTGTACGTCCAGGTGGGCGGTACGCCGAATATGTTGACACGCGTGGCGGCCGATTCCCGGGAAGTATTACGCGTCGCCAGTGACTCAGTTTCGTAGCGATTTTGTTCACCCTCCTGCCGCACGCCAACCTTAAGTGGCAGACCGACTGGCTGGCAATCAATTGACGAGCCACTGTAGATCGTTCCAGGCGGAGACCCGTACGCGAGCTGGCCTTCGGAAAGCTGAATAATTTCTGTGCTTTTTCTAAGGCGCCCAAACCATGATATATTTATTTACACTCATGCTCATAAATTAAGGATAATGCTGATACGTGGAGAAACAACACTCTGGGGGGCGGTCTGCGAGTTTAAATCACATCGGGGTATGCATTTGACCTGCGGTCGTCGCACGGTGGTGCTGGCAGCATTCCACATACGCACAGGTGTGTTGGTGCATGTCAGAGTACCGTGCAGTGGGTAAGTGTGCAGACGTTTTCAGACGTGCTAATGGTGACTGTGTGTTGAAAAGTCTCAAAGAATACATATCGATTACGTTATGAGGGATAAAATACTAGGGCGACTGGAGGCTGGTCAAACACAGCAGGTCGTAGCACGGGCCCTCCGTGTGCCACAAAACGTTATCACAAGATTATGGCAACGACTCCAGCAGGCAGGAAACGTGTCCAGGTGCTACAGTACGGAACGCCCGGCGGCCGAGGTGGCCGAGCGGTTCTAGGCGCTACAGTCTGGAACCGCGCGACCGCTACGGTCGCAGGTTCGAATCCTGCCTCGGGCATGGGTGTGTGTGATGTCCTTAGGTTAGTTAGGTTTAAATACAACACCACAAGAAGACCGATATCTCACCATCAGTGCCAGCTCGGGACCTTACCGCAGCCACTCCAACAGTTGTCTCCATACACACAGTCTACAGACGACTGAACAGACATGGTTTATTCGCCCGGAGACCTGCAAGGTGCATTCCACTGATCCCTGGTTACAGGAGAGCCCTTAATGCCTGGTGCAAAGAACACAGTACATGGTCATTGGAACAGTGGTCCCAGGTTATGTTCAAGGACGAGTCCAGGTATAGTCGGAACAGTGATTCTCGCCGGGTTTTCATCTGGCGTGAACCAGGACCCAGATACTAACCCTTTAATGTCCTTGAAAGGGACCTGTATGAAGGTAGTGGTTTGATGGTGTGGGGTAGGATTATGATTGGTGCACTACACCCCTGCATGTCTTTGACAGAGGAACTGTAACAGGTCAGATGTATCGGGACGTCATATTGCACCAGTATGTCCGCCTTTTCAGGGGTGCAGTGGGTCCCACCTTCCTCCTGATGGATGAAAACGTACGGCCCCACCGAGCTGCCATCGTGGAGGAGTACCTTGAAACAGAAGATATCAGGCGAATGGAGTGGTCTGCCTGTTCTACAGACCTAAACCTCATCGAGCACGTTCGGTATGCTCTCGGTTGACGTATCGCTGCACGTCTTCAAACCCCTATGACACTTAACGAGCTCTTACAGGCACTGGTGCAAGAATGGTAGGCTATACCCCAGCAGCTGCTCGACTACCTGATCCAGAGTATTCCAACCCGTTGTGTGACCCGTTGTACGTGTGCATGGTGATCATATTCCATACTGATGTCGGGATACATGCGCAGGAAACAGTGGCGTTTTGCAGCACATGTGTTTCGGGACGGTTTTCTCAACTTATCACCAAAACCGTGGACTTACAGATCTGTGTCGTGTGTGTTCCCTATGTGCCTATGGTATTAGCGCCAGTTTTGTGTTGTGCCACGTTTTGTGGCACCACATTTTGCAATTACCCTTAATTTATGAGCACGACTGTATATCGGGTTGGTGTATAACTTCGTAGCGTTCTTCCATAAGTTTAATAAAAACAACAGATACACATATACGGAGACTTTAGTCATCAATAATACATTCTCTTTCACTATTTACAACTGTCTGCCAACGCTGGGGAAACTTTATGATTCCGAGACTACAGAAATCACGTGATTTTGATGCGAAGTACTCGTCGAGTCATGTTTGGAGCGCATTTTCATCCGGAAAGGAAGTTCCTTGAAGGTGGTTCGATAGAGAGCAGGTGAATGAGGTGAACGCGGAATGTCTTCCCAATCCAACTCCTGTACAGCGTTTTTTGTCAGTCTAGCAGAATGCAGGCGGGCATTGTCGCGGAGTAGCATCAGTTCACACGGTCTTCCTGGTCGTCGTTCTTGGATTGCGTCTGCAAGACGTCCCAGTTGTTGACAACAAATGTCAGCAGGTATGGCTACACCTCGCGAACGTAAATCGCAGTGCAACACACCGTCGCCGTTCCACCAGGTGCATAACTTCATCTTTTGTGGATGCATACAGGTCTTTGTACGGAGAATTGCTGCTTTTTTTCGGCTCAACCATCCCTTTCTTTTCCTTACGTTAGAACAATAACAATATAAGACAGGAATGGTCGGTGCTGTTCACGAGCCAGTTTATGACGAGCAAGACGAGATGCACTTGTGGCGACCCGCTGATTTTCGTGATTTTGGTTTAGAGCATGCGGTACCCACACACCTGATTTTTGAACCTTCCCGATTGAGCGCAAATATCGCACGATGGCGGAATAATCGCAGTTCATCACATCTTCCCATTCTCGGGTACAACAACATAGATCATTGTGGATTAATGCTTTTAAACGACCTTAATCAAATCCCGAAGGTTCTCCTGAACGTGGAGAGTCACTAATGTCGAAACGATCCTCCTTAAAACGAGAAAATCGTTTTCTTGCCGTGATCTGTCGAATGCCATTATCCTCATTCACGGCGCAAATGTTCCTGGCTGCCTCCGTCGCTGTCCCCCGATACTGAATTCAAACGAAAGAATATGTCGGTAATATTTCCATTTTCCACTTGGCTCTCCATTTTCTATCGTCCACAGCTCTACTCACTATCTCCAAGTGACAGAATGACATTTTTGTAACTAAGATAGCAACAGTAGACTACAAATAAAATGACAATCGATAAATCCGTAGGAACGGGAATACCAACAGTCAATGCTACGAACTTATGTACCAACGTAATATTTTAGTTGACATTGCGACATATCGATTCCTAGCCGACCATGTCTGCTTGCCTTATTTGGTGTTATAATCACCTGGGCCGATTTCCGGCTTCATGGGGAAGGAGTGTTTGTCTTCAGCTTATAGCTGAGACATTTTGTTAATCTTCCTATAAGTGTTAGGGCCAGAGCCTTTACGGCGGGTTTACAGGCAGAGTAATTTCGCCGGCCGTTGTGGCCGAGCGGTTCTAGGCGCTTCAGTCTGGAACCGCTCCACCGCTACTGTCGCAGGCTCGAATCCTGCCTCGGGAATGGATGTGTGTGATGTCCTTAGGTTAGTTAGGTTTGAGTAGTTCTAAGTTCTAGGGGACTAATGACCTCAGATGTTAAGTCCCATAGTGCTCAGAGCCATTTGCAGAGTAATTTCCTCATGACGTGCAGCCTTTCCAACATCTTTTGCAAAAAAAGCTCCTTAACCTCCTTCCGGGAGTACTACCTTTCAGAAGCGCTGTAATGAGCAGGAAAAGGTCAACGAGAACGTCTATATTCCGTTCCTGGCAGGAAGGTCTATACCTACTTTGAATAGATTGGTGTATACAACATCGTTGGCCAGAATGTCACCAGACAATCTTCTACAATCTATAAGGGGTAGAAACATGGCGAAATGGAACGGAAACCCCCATCGATCTTAAGAAATTGAAAGGAGGCGTTATGCCACAGTGGTATCTGATCTGCCTTCATGTCATTGCTACGAAGTCCGCCCCCATAGCTGAGTGGTTCGCTTCCCGGCTGGGTCGGAGATTTTCTCCAGCAGGCACGGTAGCTCAGCGTGCTCGGTCAGAGGGTTTAGTTACCCTCTGTAATAAAAAACTGAGTGAACGGATCAACGAACAACCTGAACGAGTGTCATCGGACGTGCGCCACGAACAAATTCAACGAACAATATAGAACAAAATGAGATAAAAAAAGTGATCAGCATGACGGATTGCCGTTCTACGGGCCTGGGTTCGATTTCCGGCTGGTCGGGGACTTTTCTCCGCTCAGGGACTGGGTGTTGTGCTGTGTTCGTCATCATTTCATCCCGATCCGGTGCGCAGGTGTCCCAATATGGCGTCGAATGTAATAAGACCTGCACCAAGGCGGCCGGACCTGCCCCGCAAGGGGCCTCCCGGCCGATGACGCCAAACCCTCATTTCCATTTTTTTCCATTGCTACGAAAATTACAGATGAAGCAGAAACGTGACAGTGAAAACGCACGACTACGATTCAATCGCGGAGGATTACGGCAGCATCTCTACCGCCTCAATACGATCACCTATTCTTCATATGAATGCGGCAGTGAGAAAGATACTAACCGCGTTTTTATCGGCTGCGATGGAAGATATGAAGAAGCTACGAAACTAATGCTGTGTCTGATTTCCTTTTAGCGATAGAAGACATAACAGACCCATGGTCGCAGGTTCGAATCCTTCCTCGGGCATGGATGTGTGTGATGTCCTTAGGTTAGTTAGGTTTAAGTAGTTCTAAGTTCTAGGGGACTGATGACTTCAGATGTTAAGTCCCGTAGTGCTCAGTGCCGTTTGAACCATTTGTTATGACAGAGGCTTACTTTGCTTCTTAGAACATTACTTTCAAGTTACGAGTACGAGGCCGTTCAGTAAGCAATGCAACATATATTTGTTTTTCTGAAAGCAGGTCTGTTTTTTTCAGGATTCCAGTTCTGCGTATTATCCTCCACTGTTTTTGCTACAAAAGCCTGTTTCTCAAAATAGTCTCCGTTCAATGCGACGGTCTTTCGCCACCTTACTGGGAGGGCCTGTATGGCCGCTTGGTACCACACTACTGGTCGACGTCGGAGCCAACGTCTTGCTACATCAGTAACCTCCTCATCATCCTTCATTGAGTCAAACAGATGAAAGTCGGCAGGTGCGAGATCCGAGTGGTAGGGTGGATGAGCAGGAACAGCCCTATGAACTTCTGTGAGCTCTTCTCGGGTGGGCACACTCGTGTGACGCCTTGCGTTGTCATGAAGTAGCGAGATGTTTGATTGTGGTCCATCGATCACCTCGAATGAGAGTGTCCACACTTTCCAACATTGCAGGAGCCACAGCTGTGTGCTGTCGGACGGCACGCCGGAGATCGGATAAATTTCTGGGAGCTTGTTGCTATGATGACGTATGCCTCACCCAACTATCAACGTGCTTTTGTTCAGTGCCAGGTCTCCGTAATGATTATGCACGCGCCTATGAATATCTGCAATGCTCTGGTTTTCCGCCAAAAGAAACTCGAGGGCAGCACTCTGCTTGGAACGCACCTCCGTCAGAGACGCCATATTGAATGCTGCTGCAGCGCAGCCACCTATCGGAGCTTCATGAAATTGTAGGGGCTGAATATTCCACGATATCCCACGACAAATTTCGCATTTGTCAATAAAAACCGGCCGAGAAAAAAAAATGTGTTGCATCACTTATTGAAATACCCCCGTAAATGGAGGTAACGGATGATTCTGTTTTAATGGTTCAGGTTGTCAGGCAGTTAAATGTTAAAAAAATAATTTTAAGGCTGGCTGTGTGGGTGCTGCCCAAAAGCCATTAATAAATAATACAAAATAATAATAATAATTTCGTGGAGCGATTTGGAGCTCCCAAATTCAAGGAGTGGGCTGACGGGCCTCGTGGGGTTGAAGCGGCAAAGCGTGGAGCCGTGGCGCGGAGTTTGTGTTTTAAAGTGTTGGCCATTTCGGAGTTCTGAAGTTAGCGATCCTGCTTAATCAATGAGATTACTTGTCCCGTACGGAAAGCTTACAAAGCGTTCGAAAATGTCTTGCCGCGAGCGCTAATCCTATTCTGCTTAGGCACTCACTTGTTTATCTCAGTGAGTCTTGTGAATTCGTGAGCGTGGACATGTTCCGTCAAAAGAGGTCAAAGAGCTGAGCGTGAAGCCATTAGCCAGCTAGAGGTGACGGAATTGACTAGGGTTAATTCATGACAAAAAGTTTCATTTGTTGTCATGCTAATTAGAGTATGGTGTTTTAGTGAGGCTCTTTCCTTCATTGACGTGGAACTGTATTGAGTGTTGTGTGGAGATATCGACGGAAACTATTTGGTGTCTGTTGGGGTCGGAGTGTGAGCTGTTATCGGGCAACATATTCCTGTCGTGTGGTAGCAACTCGAAATCTTTCCTGAGAGTGTTTGGGTAACTACAGGGCTTTTAATTATTGACTTACTGAGTTGCGAATTATAACCCTGTCTCGCTGCTAAAAGCGAGGCTGTCGATCCTTATTTAGACTGTTTGTACGTGTTTAGCAATTCATGCATTCAATCTACACTCCTGGAAATTGAAATAAGAACACCGTGAATTCATTGTCCCAGGAAGGGGAAACTTTATTGACACATTCCTGGGGTCAGATACATCACATGATCACACTGACAGAACCACAGGCACATAGACACAGGCAACAGAGCATGCACAATGTCGGCACTAGTACAGTGTATATCCACATTTCGCAGCAATGCAGGCTGCTATTCTCCCATGGAGACGATCGTAGAGATGCTGGATGCAGTCCTGTGGAACGGCTTGCCATGCCATTTCCACCTGGCGCCTCAGTTGGACCAGCGTTCGTGCTGGACGTGCAGACCGCGTGAGACGACGCTTCATCCAGTCCCAAACATGCTCAATGGGGGACAGATCCGGAGATCTTGCTGGCCACGGTAGTTGACTTACACCTTCTAGAGCACGTTGGGTGGCACGGGATACATGCGGACGTGCATTGTCCTGTTGAAACAGCAAGTTCCCTTGCCGGTCTAGGAATGGTAGAACGATGGGTTCGATGACGGTTTGGATGTACCGTGCACTATTCAGTGTCCCCTCGACGATCACCAGTGGTGTACGGCCAGTGTAGGAGATCGCTCCCCACACCATGATGCCGGGTGTTGGCCCTGTGTGCCTCAGTCGTATGCAGTCCTGATTGTGGCGCTCACCTGCACGGCGCCAAACACGCATACGACCATCATTGGCACCAAGGCAGAAGCGACTCTCATCGCTGAAGACAACACGTCTCCATTCGTCCCTCCATTCACGCCTGTCGCGACACCACTGGAGGCGGGCTGCACGATGTTGGGGCGTGAGCGGAAGACGGCCTAACGGTGTGCGGGACCGTAGCCCAGCTTCATGGAGACGGTTGCGAATGGTCCTCGCCGATACCCCAGGAGCAACAGTGTCCCTAATTTGCTGGGAAGTGGCGGTGCGGTCCCCTACGGCACTGCGTAGGATCCTACGGTCTTGGCGTGCATCCGTGCGTCGCTGCGGTCCGGTCCCAGGTCGACGGGCACGTGCACCTTCCGCCGACCACTGGCGACAACATCGATGTACTGTGGAGACCTCACGCCCCACGTGTTGAGCAATTCGGCGGTACGTCCACCCGGCCTCCCGCATGCCCACTATACGCCCTCGCTCAAAGTCCGTCAACTGCACATACGGTTCACGTCCACGCTGTCGCGGCATGCTACCAGTGTTAAAGACTGCGATGGAGCTCCGTATGCCACGGCAAACTGGCTGACACTGACGGCGGCGGTGCACAAATGCTGCGCAGCTAGCGCCATTCGACGGCCAACACCGCGGTTCCTGGTGTGTCCGCTGTGCCGTGCGTGTGATCATTGCTTGTACAGCCCTCTCGCAGTGTCCGGAGCAAGTATGGTGGGTCTGACACACCGGTGTCAATGTGTTCTTTTTTCCATTTCGAGGAGTGTATGTCCGCCAGTAAACGTTTCCTGTGTAGCGGCATTTCGTGTGGCATGCCTTGCGTTCCACGCACCGCTAACAGGGCAAGGATTCTAGCCGCGACGGCGAGTGTGATTTCGTCTGATGCTACGGAAGTTCCGAAGGGTGGACAAAAGGAACTTTTCAGCATAAACGACGTACACCTTGCAACAGCTCGAACACATAGCAACTGTCCAAAGTGATGGCGGCAGCTCTCAGTGCACATATTACAACGGCTCATTTGATTTTACTGCAATCTCTGAAATATCCCTATTTATCTGTAACAGAGGATAGGTAATCTTTGGCAGAACTTCCAGTGTATACGCTGCAGCCACACCGGGACGTTTTCCATTCGAGTGTGTTTCACCTACGTGTGGCAGTGGGCAAGTCGCAGGGGACTTAATGAGTCGGCAAGTGCCCTGTGATGTAGTAACGCACCCTGTTCTAACATTTATTTCCCATAGTTCTTGATGCTTACAAATGTATTATCGCATCTTCAAGTATTTGTTTTGGCATGATAGTGATTTCCATACGCAAGTGGTCAGCGTGTTTAACTGCTTTCAGAAGGACACTTGTCCAATTCTCAGTACTACCAAGGACATTACTAGAACGGGATGCAGTCAGTCTCGTGATGTCAACAGAGCAGCTACTTGACTGGGAAGTAGCGGCTTCAAAGTCTTTGAAGTTAACAATGGCTGGGAGAGAATTGTGCTCAGTCCACATCCTCCGTACTACAGCCACTGGCAGAGATGACCAGTCGGCACTGAATGTTCCATCAGGAATGGAACGCGGAGCTGGTAAGAAATCAATCACTACCTGTACGGTAAAGGTAGTCATCATCTTTATTTTACTCTACACAATATATTGTTAAATAATACTACAGTACTGGACCACATATACACATATTGTAAATAAGAAAGCGCTATTGGAATAGCAAGACTACAGCAAAAAATGGTTCAAATGGCTCTGAGCACTATGGGACTTAACTTCTGAGGTCATCAGTACCCTAGAACTTAGAACTACTTAAACCTAACTAATCTAAGGACATCACACACATCCATGCCCGAGGCAGGATTCGAACCTGCGACCGTAGCTGTCGCGCGGTTCCAGACTGTAGCGCCTAGAACCGCTCGGCCACCCCGGCCGGCCAAGACTACAGCACGTCCTGCCTCAAAAGTGCGTTATGCTATATGGTAAGTAATGCTCTTGATGTAAACCAGGATAGGTCATGTTAATTATTACTGTACAGTTCGCTTGTTGTATGTACGAGCGGTCACTGACACAACGACGACGAGATTTCCTACGCTCGTGCTGCATACTGAAAGATGGAATTCGGTGCACACAATCGACAACCACGCTGCGCAGGAAGAAGCCGCCGTCAATTAGCTCGTTTCCTGATTTAAATTGTGTATATGAGATAATTTTATTGACACTGAAAGAATAATGTCTTGTATTGAAAACCAAGTCAATCTCTGTTTGCCTTCCGCCACGATAATTTCATGTTGTGTAAAACCGTTCATTTGAAATACGTGGCGTAATATAATATCACTGAAGAGAAATAAAATAGTGTAACGTATATTGTGTTTCAAAATATAATAGCTTGGTGTCGTGAGACTTAGTTTCAGAAGTACACCTGCTATAAGAAATTTTATTTTGTTTCAACGTCAGGAAGAATATCCTACATCAATAATTCACTGCCCGATTTGATTGAGACAGTTAATTACGAAGAGCAAATCTTTGAACTATATCAGTTCCGCTAACTGAATTTCGTTATCAGAGAAAGGCTTGTGTTGAATGGAAGACAGTTTGGAGTGGAATAATCGTTAACGAACAGTGAATATTAGTTTGATTCGTCGCTAATTATCAAAAAGACAACGTTATTTAAAGCGTCTAATTCTGACCGGTGTCAAGGATTGCTACAATGATTTCGATCTTTAAGAAGCAACATCTGTGTAACCCATAGCAACGGAGATACATTAAGAAGACTCAGTTATGACGAATTGCTGAGACTTGATCTAAATTTCCTCAGTCGATATTAGTTGAAGAGGTTGTGGCTCTGATTCGCAAAAGAGAGAAACAGTAGCAAAGGAAATTATTTCGGATAGGCTTCTAAAGTCACATACCTGATTGTATTTGATGATAATAGTCTACCGAATTACCACTAATGACCAACTAGTGCTTGCAAGGAGAGGTCCCCAGTGGTGCGATCGACTTTTTGAAACCAAATATACAGTGATGTACGTTAAGATCCCAGGTACCACACCCTGCAGCCTCCATCCCTGGTGGACCCTAGTTTGCTAGTAATTCACAAAAAAAGTTTCAGAATTTTCCTTGATCCTCAGTAACGTTAAAAAAGTCAAATTCGATAGCCTGGCCGCGTGGTGTAATGGACAGAAAAAACTCTTTCTTCACATGGAGTCGTGGGTTCGTATCTTCTGAAGTCCAGCGATTTTTTTATTTTTAAATCTTTTTTGAAATGACTTTGATGATGATTTTCATTCACTTAATTGGTTTAAACGTAATTTTATATTTCTGTTCCTCTGTCACATTTTTCAGTCTCTGTATGAACTTTTATCGTTTGTTTCATGTTTTCTTTATACCGTTCTTTTTCCAATCGGAATTTTTGTCAATCTGAACTTAATTATATTTATAAATTATAATATTCAATTATTTGAAAATTCTAATCAATCAGTTAAAGGTAAAAGACCAAATAATCTTTTTATATTGACTGTGCAGTGGTGTGAAAAATGTTGCCTATTTTTTCGTTACGAGATGTGCAATTTTTTGCGTGGCAGTCGTCATACAAACATTTAAAACATAACAAAATACTTGTTGCACTATTGAAGAAATAACGTAGATGATACAAATAAAAGAAGGGTTTATAAGTATAACGAAATTCAAACAATAGGGGAAATAGATATAATGAATGTAATAATGTAGAAGAAAGAGTAGGGAGATAAAACTTAAGAAATTAAATTAAAATTATCATGTAAAATTAATTATAAATGTATGAGAAAGATTTCAAGTAGAAAAAGAACTATATGAAGAAAAAAAGAACAAATGAAGAATTTAATATCATGAAATGTTGTGAAAAATGAATGGATATAAACATTGCATTTAAGTGAATTAAATCAATAAAAATTTCAAAAATGAAAGAAATTTCTTACACCTGGTGAGATTCGAACCCATAAGCTCCTGTATGTTAATATACTATCCTATCCACTACACCAAAAAACCAGAGAACGGTATCTGAATGAATTTCTTAAATTCCGTTTTTTTTTTTTTTTTGCCAATTACTCGCAGAAGAGGGCACACCAGAGTGAATGGCTGCAGTATGTGACACCTGGGATTAAATGGTTCAAATGGCTCTGAGCACTATGGGACTCAACTGCTGTGGTCATAAGTCCCCTAGAACTTAGAACTACTTAAACCTAACTAACCTAAGGACATCACACACATCCATGCCCGAGGCAGGATTCGAACCTGCGACCGTAGCGGTCGTGCGGTTCCAGACTGTAGCGCCTTTAACCGCTCGGCCACTTCGGCCGGCAACACCTGGGATCTTAACCTACATAACTGTATAAATGGATTCAAGAAATCGATCCCACCACTACCAACCTCTCCTTGTTAGTATGAAAAGATAATGCAGAATTATTTAAGCGCACCTCATACAGACGCGGTTAAACGCGAGAGTCAAAGTAGTTGTTCCTGTTTAATGGTGGGCGTTGAGAAGATATCAATCATGTATTTTATCACTGGGTCGCGGTGGATGGTAACTGCTCTTGATTCCAAGAGAATGTTATTCGACAAAGGGAAGAGATGCATTTTTCGCAACGGATTCTTTATTAATTCTTCTTTCTGAATCCTTAATAGGGGCAAGCAATTAGAAGGTGGTTCACATCATCAACTTCTTCATATCTGCTCTCACAAAAGTGCATCTCACGAAGACCGAGGCTGTGCTAATTGGTTGGAAAATTACTGTGCTTTAGCCTCATCCTTGTGTTTGGATTTGTTTACTGTCAATATCAGCTAGTTGAGGGCTAGTACAGCAACATCTGCATCTACTTCTGTATCGATATTCCACAATCAGCTTTACAGCGCATGGTGGATGCCCACACCAATAGTAGTCACTTCCTTTCCTGTTCCACTGGCAAAGAGAACGAGGGAAAAACGACTATCTATATGCCACCGTATGAGTTCTAATTTCACCTCTCTTATCTTCATGGTCCTTATGTGCAATGTATGTTGGAGACAGCAGAACTGTTCTGCAGTCTTCTTCAGTTGCCGATTCTCTAAATTTTCTCAGTAGTGCTCTTTGAAAATTATGTATCTTGAAAAGATTGACTTATCTTCAGAGATTCCCCCTTTGAACTCCCGAAGCATCTCCTTAAAACTTGCGTTTTATTCAAACCTAGCAGTAACAAATCTAGCGGTTCGCCTCAGAATTGTTTCGATGTCTTCCTTCAATCCGACTTCGTACAGATCCCAAACACCCGAGCAGTATTCAACAATAGGTCGTAATAGCATTCTATATGTGGTCTCCTTTGCAGATGAACCGTACTTTCATGTAGTCCAATCAATAAACAAAAGTCGACCATCCTCACATGCTTGTTGCATTTGATACCGCTTCGCAACACTACGGCCAAATTTTTAAATGATGTGACTGTGTCAAACAGGACAGTACTAATGCTGTATCCGAATGTTATGGATTTGTTTTTTTCTACTCATCCGCATTAACCTACATTTTACTATATTTAGATCTAACTGCCATTCATCATTCCAATTAGAAATTTTGGTTAAGTCATCTTTTATCCTCCTACAGTCACTCAACGACGACCCCTACGTACGCAGAACTGCATCATCAGCAAACAACTGCACATTGCTGCACATACTGTCTGCCAAACCATTTATGTATACAGAGACTAACAGCAGTCTTATCACACTTTCTGGGGCACTCCTGACGTTCTACATCTACATTTATACTCCTCAAGCCACCCAACGGTGTGTGGCGGAGGGCACTTTACGTGCCACTGTCATTACCTCCCTTTTCTGTTCCAGTCGCGTATGGTTCGCGGGAAGAACGACTGTCTGAAAGCCTCCGTGCGCGCTCGAATCTCTCTAATTTTACATTCGTGATCTCCTCTGGAGGTATAAGTAGGGGGAAGCAATATGTTCGATACCTCATCCAGAAACGCACCCTCTCGAAACCTGGCGAGCAAGCTACACCGCGATGCAGAGCACCTCTCTTGCAGAGTCTGCCACTTGAGTTTGCTAAACATCTCCGTAATGCTATCACGGTTACCAAATAACCCTGTGACGAAACGCGCCGCTCTTCTTTGGATCTTCTCTATCTCCTCCGTCAACCCGATCGGGTACGGATCCCACACTGATGAGCAATACTCAAGTATAGGTCGAACGAGTCTTTTGTAAGCCACTTCCTTTGTTCATGGACTACATTTTCTAGGGACTCTTCCAATGAATCTCAACCTGGTACCCGCCTTACCAACAATTAATTTTATATGCTCATTCCACTTCAAATCGTTCCGCACGCATACTCCCACATATTTTACAGAAGTAACTGCTACCAGTGTTTGTTCCGCTATCATGTAATCATACAATAAAGGATCCTTCTTTCTATGTATTCGCAATACATTACATTTGTCTATGTTAAGGGTCAGTTGCCACTCCCTGCAACAAGTGCTTATCCGCTGTAGATCTTCCTGCATTTCGCTACAATTTTCTAATGCTGCAACTTCTCTGTATACTACAGCATCATCCGCGAAAAGCCGCATGGAACTTTCGACACTATCTACTAAGTCAGTTACATATATTGTGAAAAGTAATGGTCCCATAACACTCCCCCGTGGCACGCCAGAGGTTACTTTAACGTCTGTAGACGTCTCTCCATCGATAACAACATGCTGTGTTCTGTCTGCTAAAAATTCTTCAATCCAGCCACACAGCTGGTCTGATATTCCGTAGGCTCTTACTTTGTTTATCAGGCGACAGTGCGGAACTGTATCGAACGCCTTCCGGAAGTCAAGGAAAATAGCATCTACCTGGGAGCCTGTATCTAATATTTTCTGGGTCTCATGAACAAATAAAGCGAGTTGGGTCTCACACGATCGATGTTTCCGGAATCCATGTTGATTCCTACAGAGTAGATTCTGGGTTTCCAAAAACGACATGATACTCGAGCAAAAAACATATTCCAAAATTCTACAACAGATCGATGTCAGAGATATAGGTCTATAGTTTTGCGCATCTGCTCGACGACCCTTCTTGAAGACTGGGACCACCTGTGCTCTTTTCCAATTATTTGGAACCTTCCGCTCCTCTAGGGACTTGCGGTACACGGCTGTTAGAAGGGGGGGGGGGGGCAAGTTCTTTCGCGTACTCTGTGTAGAACCGAATTGGTATCCCGTCAGGTCCAGTGGACTTTCCTCTGTTGAGTGATTCCAGTTGCTTTTCTATTCCTTGGACACTTATTTCGATGTCAGCCATTTTTTCGTTTGTGCGAGGATTTAGAGAAGGAACTGCAGTGCGGTCTTCCTTTGTGAAACAGCTTTGGAATAAGGTGTTTAGTATTTCAGCTTTACGCGTGTCATCCTCTGTTTCAATGCCATCATCATCCCGGAGTGTCTGGATATGCTATTTCGAGCCACTTACTGATTTAACGTAAGACCAGAACTTCCTAGGATTTTCTGTCAAGTCGGTACATAGAATTTTACTTTCGAATTCACTGAACGCTTCACGCATAGCTCTCCTTACGCTAACTTTGACATCGTTTAGCTTCTGTTTGTCTGAGAGGTTTTGGCTGCGTTTAAACTTGCAGTGAAGCTCTCTTTGCTTTCGCAGTAGTTTCCTAGCTTTGTTGTTGAACCACGGTGGGTTTTTCCCGTCCCTCGCAGTTTTACTCGGCACGTACCTGTCTAAAACGCATTTTACGATTGCCTTGAACTTTTTCCATAAACACTCAACATTGTCAGTGTCGGAACAGAAATTTTCGTTTTGATCTGTTAGGTAGTCTGAAATCTGCCTTCTATTACTCTTGCTAAACAGATAAGCCTTCTTGCCTTTTTTTATATTCCTATTATCTTCCATATTCAGAGATGCTGCAACGGCCTTATGATCACTGATTCCCTGTTCTGCACTTACAGAGTCGAAAAGTTCGGGTCTGTTTGTTATCATTAGGTCAAAGATGTTACCTCCACGAGTCGGTTCTCTGTTTAATTGCTCGAGGTAATTTTCGGATAGTGCACTCAGTGTAATGTCACTCGATGCTCTGTCCCTACCACCCGTCCTAAACATCTGAGTGTCCCAGTCTATATCTGGTAAATTGAAATCTCTTTTCTGTGATGAAAATTCGCCATCATACTGTGTTCTATAACTTAAGAAGTCTTCGACCCATTCACATATCTGTGAACCTATTACATATGCTCGTACCTTCTTTAAGAGCCTACAATGGGGCACCATGTCAAACACTTTCTGAAAATCTAGAAGTATAGAATCTGCCTGTTGTCCTTCATCCATAGTTCGCAGTATATTATTTGAGAAAAGGGCAAGCTGAGTTTCGCATGAGAGATGCTTTCTAAAACCATGCTGATTCATGGACATAAGCTTCTCAATCTCAAGAAAATTATTATATTCAAACTGAGAATATGTTCAAGGATTTTGCAGCACAGAGATGTTAGGATACTGGTATGTAATGATGCAGGCCCTTTCTTTTGCCCTTCTTATACACAAGAGTCACCTGCGCTTTTTTCTCTTCATTAGGGACTTTGCACTGGGTGACAGATTCGTCATTAATGCAAGTTAAGTATGAGGGCAATGCCATACAGTACTCATTGAAAAACCGAATGTGATTAGTTGAGATGTTCTGTAGGTTCTAGCTCACTTTTCCCAAATCGTCAAAAGAACATAAAAATTTATATGCTCTTTCTCCTCTTAGGAAAAATTACCCAAAACCTACAAAACATCTCTACAATACACATACAAAATTAACTAAATTTTACATGTTTACCATTTTATTTTTTCCCCTTATGTATGTTTACATACACGAGCAACCCATCTTTTCGATATTTATCTTTACAAAATTTTTGAATACTTATTTTATTCACACATTCACCTCACTCCTTTAGCTGAAGCTTGTTGTTTATTTAAAAAACATAAATATTAACAGGAAAATAAAATTTTCACGCTAGAAATTCCAGCTCATGAAACTGACTATCATTATTTTTAAGTTGCTTCATTTCTTTATAACTCAGATTAATACTTCATCCTCAGTTAATTGAAAATCCCATTCAGTTATTCATTAGTAAATAATCCATTAAGTGAAATGAAAATGAATGATAAAATGTTTATGGCCCGCAGCTCGTGGTCGTGCGGTAGCGTTCTCACTTCCCACGCCCAGGTTCCCGGGTTCGATTCCCGGCGGGGTCAGGGATTTTCTCTGCCTCGTGATGGCTGGGTGTTGTGTGATGTCCTTAGGTTAGTTAGGTTTAAGTAGTTCTAAGTTCTAGGGGACTGATGACCACAGATGTTAAGTCCCATAGTGCTCAGAACCATTTGAACCATTTGAATCAGTAACGAGTGGGTCCACCTGTGGCACTTACGCAAGCTGTTATTTGGCTTGGCACTGATTGACAGAGCTACTGGATGTTCTTATGAGGGATATTGTGCCTGATTCTGCCCAAGTGGCACTTTGTATCGTCAAAATCCCGAGCTGGTTGGAGGGTCCTGCGCATAATGCTCCAAATGTTCTCAACAGGAGAGAGATTCGACGGCCTTGTTGGCAAGGTAGGGCTTGGCAAGCACGAAGACATGCAGTAGAAACTCTCGCCACGTGCATTCGGGTATTAGTTTGCTGAAATGCAAGCCCAGAATGGCTTTTCGCAAAAGACAACAAAACATGACGGAGGACATTGTCGACGTACCGCTATGCAGAAAGGGTGCCATGGGTGTCAAGCAGAGGATGGTATACCACCACTGTCTGGGGAGATTGCAGACACGTCTTTGCTAGTCATCTGGGCTCACTTCGATGTGGTACTCATCGCTGAAGACAATTCTGCTGCAGTCAATGAGATTCTAGCCCAAAGATGTATCTGGAGGTGCCCTGGAGTGTGGTGGAATACCAACATGACTGTTGCCGGCCAGGAGTGGTGCGTGGTTTTTTGTCTTAGAATGTGAATATGTATACAAAAGTATGTGTATTATGATCCTCAGGGAAAGCTAAGCAGAGTTATAGGACCTGCTGATTGGAATGAACAGTACTGAACGAGGACTATGGCTTAAGAGTACGTCACAGAAAAACGGAAGTACTGACAGAAGCAGAAATAAGATTAGCGATGAATCTCAAAACTGGGGAACACGAAGCAGACAAAATTAAGCAGTTCTGCCACTTTGCAAGCAAAATTACCCATGACAGACGAAACAAGGAGGACATAAGAAGCAGACTAGTACAGGCAAAGACGGTTTTCGTCACTAGATGGTATATAGTATTATCAAACATGACATCTAATTTGAATAAGAAATTTCTGAGAATATATGTCTGAAGTGCAGTACCTTATGGAAGCTAACCATGAACTGTAGGAAAACAGGAAAAGAAGAGAACAGAGTATTCTGAGATGTGTTTTGTAATAAGATGTTGAAATATTTTAAGTGAGTTCATAAGCAATCAAGGGATCCTCTGTAGAATCGTAGAGGAAAGGAATATACGGAGAACACTAACTAAAAGAAGGAACACACTTAGAGGGCATGTGTTAAAGCCTAGGAAATGACTTCTATGGTGTTATTAGAGGTAACCATAGTGAGTAAATACTGTAGGGGAAATCAGAGCTTGGAATGTATTCAACGAATAATTGAGTATATGAGGTTAGAGAAACAATTAAAATCGCCCAAAAGAGGAAAGGCCTCTGGACCTGATGGGATACCAGTTCAATTTTACACAGAGTACGCGAAGGAACTTGCCCCCCTTCTTGCAGCGGTGTACCGTAGGTCTCTAGAAGAGCGCAGCGTTCCAAAGGATTGGAAAAGGGCACAGGTTATCCCCGTTTTCAAGAAGGGACGTCGAACAGATGTGCAGAACTATAGACCTATATCTCTAACGTCGATCAGTTGTAGAATTTTGGAACACGTATTGTGTTCGAGTATAATGACTTTTCTGGAGACTAGAAATCTACTCTGTAGGAATCAGCATGGGTTTCGAAAAAGACGGTCATGTGAAACCCAGCTCGCGCTATTCGTCCACGAGACTCAGAGGGCCATAGACACGTGTTCACAGGTAGATGCCGTGTTTCTTGACTTCCGCAAGGCCGGCCGCGGTGGTCTCGCGGTTAAGGCGCTCAGTCCGGGACCGCGGGACTGCTACGGTCGCAGGTTCGAATCCTGCCTCGGGCATGGATGTGTGTGATGTCCTTAGGTTAGTTAGGTTTAAGTAGTTCTAAGTTCTAGGGGACTCATGACCACAGATGTTAAGTCCCATAGTGCTCAGAGCCATTTGAACCATTTTTGACTTCCGCAAGGCGTTCGATACAGTTCCCCACAGTCGTTTAATGAACAAAGTAAGAGTATATGGACTATCAGACCAATTGTGTGATTGGATTGAGGAGTTCCTAGATAACAGGACGCAGCATGTCATTCTCAATGGAGAGAAGTCTTCCGAAGTGAGAGTGATTTCAGGTGTGCCGCAGGGGAGTGTCATAGGACGTTGCTATTCACAATATACATAAATGACCTGGTGGATGACATCGGAAGTTCACTGAGGCTTTTTGCAGATGATGCTGTGGTGTATCGAGAGGTTGTAACAATGGAAAATTGTACTGAAATGCAGGAGGATCTGCAGCGAATTGACGCATGGTGCAGGGAATGGCAATTGAATCTCAATGTAGACAAGTGTAATGTGCTGCGAATACACAGAAAGATAGATCCTTTATCATTTAGCTACAAAATAGCAGGTCAGCAACTGGAAGCAGTTAATACCATAAATTATCTGGGAGTACGCATTAGGAGTGATTTAAAATGGAATGATCATATAATGTTGATCGTCGGTAAAGCAGATGCCAGACTGAGATTCATTGGAAGAATCCTAAGGAAATGCAATCCGAAAACAAAGGAAGTAGGTTACAGTACGCTTGTTCGCCCACTGCTTGAATACTGCTCAGCAGTGTGGGATCCGTACCAGATAGGGTTGATAGAAGATATAGAGAAGATCCAACGGAGAGCAGCGCGCTTCGTTACAGGATCATTTAGTAATCGCGAAAGCGTTACGGAGATGATAGATAAACTCCAGTGGAAGACTCTGCAGGAGAGACGTTCAGTAGCTCGGTACGGGCTTTTGTCAAAGTTTCGAGAACATACCTTCACCGAAAAGTCAAGCAGTATATTGCTCCCTCCTTCGTATATCTCGCAAAGAGACCATGAGGATAAAATCAGAGAGATTAGAGCCCACACAGAGGCATACCGACAATCCTTCTTTCCACGAACAATACGAGACTGGAATAGAAGGGAGAACCGATAGAGGTACTCAAGGTATCCTCCGCCACACACCGTCAGGTGGCTTGCGGAGTATGGATGTAGATGTAGATGTAGAAAATGTTGGCACAGAAGATGTATTATGTTAAAGTTGATGCCATAGTGGCGATGCGATGGAGATTGATTTTACGGTAACGTTATTTTTGAGATCAATGTGCCGTAACCAGTCATGTGGGTAAACGAAAGGTACTATTTTGGGAGCACAGTGTTAGTACTTGGCATGTGTCGACCAAACTGAGAATGAAAAAAATGTGTTTGGAACATAACAGCATTTCTGTACTGGAAGTAATTTACAGATTACATAGATATTGGACAACTCTAGTAGAGTCGTTAGTCATTTTGAAACATCCATATTCGAAATTATTTTGTTAACAATAACTTGTTGCATGCTCGTGAGACGGAGTGTGTGCAGTCTGTAAATGGAAGAAGACATGATTTGGATACGAAATCACATTTAACTGAAATGGAGGAATTAAATAACAAATTGAGTGAATGTGCTGCTGGTGTAACCTGACAACTTGACCAAGTATAGTATTCCAGGCATTGCAGAACCACTTTTGTGACAGAATACTTAACAGTATGTGTAGAGTAAAAAAAGAACATGCTCGTTAGCTGGTATCAAGTTTTCCAAATTAATTCTGAACGTCTTTTTAACAATATCCCACACCAAATGCAATGATAAAAACAGAAAACAAAGTAATACGAGGAAGGCTCAGGTGGACGCAGAACGAAATAAAATAACAAACGCAGTAAAATGGCTAACTTAAAATTGAAATTTATGTTTTTGAACAATCTTATGAGACGGATATGTTTCAACGAGGCATGCATAGCTTATGAACAAGTTATCTGGGGAATACCTTTTTATCATTAGAGAAAACTGAAGATTGACTGCTGCCAGAGACACAGTTTAGCGTGTTTCCGCTCCACATTGTCGTTCACCTTTGCTTCATGCAGTCGTTTCTGTTTAACTTTGACAGCAGCAGCCGCCGGCCAAGGCAAAGCAACCACAGGAAAGTACCGATTTTGTGACATTTTACGAGTTCCTAATCAGGAGCTAATTATATAGTTTCATGTGTGTGCTTTGGTAGTTTAGTTTTTGAATTTTTATGTGTTAATTTAATATTTAATAGACACAGTTTTCGTTTGTGTCTGAAAGTAAACGGATTTTATGACATGTTACAAGTTCTTAATCGGAAGCAGATTATTTAGTCTCAGCAGTGTGCCTTGGCAGTTTAGGTTTTAAATCCCTGCGAGTTAATCTGATTTCTTAGATACAGTTTTTCCGTTTTCGTCAGTTGTCTACCGTAGGGTTCCGCAGCGTGTGTCGGTATTCCTTTGTTTGTCTGTGCAGAGTAGTTTTTCACGGTCTTTGGTATGGATAGGGACTGTGACTGCTGTGTGCGGATGTGAGCTGAGTTTGTCACACTTTGCTCCCAGCTCCAGGCTGTGTTAGCTTCGGTTACACTGCTTGTGGCTGTCTTGGATGGATATTACTGTTGTGAGCCGGCAGTGGGGATCCAACGGACGTCCTTCACGACCAACGACTCTGCCGACAGATCGGCACCGATGGCCAGCCCAGTTACTGCTCGCTCTGAAGTTGACCCCTCACCTATTGCCGAGTGGGAGATGGCCTCGGGGTGTGGCTGGCTGCAAAAGACTTTCCAAGGGGCTGAATGTATTGCCTCCCCAGTTAGTCTGATAAATAGCTTCCAGGTGGTGTCTGTGACTGACACTGTCCTTCAGCCAGATGCAGTCACTTGTCTGGCTTTAAGAGGAAACTCTCAGCGTGCAAGATCCGGACAATCACAGAGGGTGGGATTATTGTTAGTTGGATGCTCCAATGTTAGACACGTTATGCAGCTCCTAAGGGTCATGAGTGCCAAGGACGGGAAGTAAACCAATGTGCACTCCATGTGCATACAGGGGGAGTCATTCCAATGTGAATGGATCCTACTGAATGCCATGAAGAGCACAGGGTTCAGCCAACTGCAGGTGGTGGCTCATGTCATTACCAATGGCGTACGTTGCTTTGGACTGGAAGAGGTACTCTGGTTTTGAGTGGCTATCAGAAGTAGTACAACTGTCTTCCTTGCTTGCTAGTTTAGAGTTCATCACTTGCAGCGTATTCAGCAGGACTAATTGCGGATCTCTGGTACAGAGCCGAGTGGAGGGTCTAGATCAGGGACCCAGACGGTTCTGCGACGATGCAGGCTGCAGATTACTCGGACTGCGCCATAGGTTGGTGGCGTTCTGCTAAATAGGTCAGGAGTCCATTACACACAGGAGGCGGCTACATGGGTAGTGGGGTCTGTGTTGCCTTGATTGGGTGGCCTTTGAGGTTAGAGGGTCTGGGGAAACCCAAAAGGGCTTCAGTTTCAACGGATGCAGGTCGAACACAGGAAGAACGTGGATCTAGGTATAAGAGTTGTAAATTGTCGTAGCTGTGTTTAGAAAATATGTGAGCTCCAAGTGCTAATAGAAAGCACTTCAGGCACTGAAAGCTGGCTGAAGCCAGAGATTAGTTCAGCCGAACTTTTCGCGAATGACCTAACGGTATACAGAAAGGATAGGCCTAATACAGTTGGAGGCGGTGTTTTTGTTGTTGTTAGAAGCAGATTATCACGAAGCTAAATTGAAGTAGATAGTTTCTGTGAGTTAATATGGGTAGAGGTCATTCTTGGCAACGGAAATAAAATAATCACTGGATCCTTTTACTGATCTCCCAACTGAATTGATTCCACTGCTGAAAGGTTCAAAGAAAACTTAAGGCTAATTTCAAACACACACCCGACTCATATAATTATAGTTGGTTTACTCTCGATGTGTTGGTGAAAATGCATTTTTAAATCTGGAGGTGTGCGTAAAACATCACCCGAAATTGTGCTAAACGTATTCCCTGAAAATTATTTCTAGCAGTTAGTTCATGAGCCCGTTCGAATAGTAAACGATTGTGAAGACACACTTGATCTCTTAGAAGCTAATAAAGAGCATCAAAACGAATACGGAGTTAGTGAACACAGGGTTGTCGTAGCTAGACTGAACAGAGTAACTCCTAAATCCTCCAAAAATAAACGAAAAATATCTCTATTCAAAAAAGCAGAAGAAAATACGCAGATAAAAATTCGCTTGACGCCTTCCTTAAAGACAATCTCGACTCCTTCTAAGTTAACAACGTAAGTGTAGATCAGATGTGGCTCGAATTCAAAGAACTAGTATCGACAGCAATTGAGAGATTTACACCAACTAAATTAATAAACGGCGGAGCTGAGCCCCATGGTACATAAAACACGCCAATACACTGTTCGAGAAACAACTAAAAAACCAAACCAAATTCAAACGAACATATAATCCCGAAGATAGGCGATTTTTCACAGAAGCTCGAAATTTAGCGTGGCCTTCAGTCGAGAGGCTTATAATAGTTTTCACAATTAAACTTTGTCTCGATACCTGGCAGAAAATCCAGAGAGATCCTAGTTGTATGTAAAGTGTGCTGTCGGCAAGACACAATCAATGCCTTCCCTTCGCGATAGCAGTGGAATTACTATCGCTGACAGTGTTGCTAAATTAGAGTTACTAAACACAGCCTTCCGAAATTCCTTCACCAAAGAAGACGAAATAAATATTCCAGAATTCTAATGAAGAACAGCTCCCAACATATATCCTCGGAGTAGTGATGGAACTTAATAAAAGCAAGTACTCCTTTCTAGACTGTGTAGTGCACATTTAGGTTCCTTTCGGAGTGTGCTGATGCAATAGCTCCATGCTTAACAATGATATACAACCGCTTTCTCGACGAAAGATCCGTACCGAAAGGCTGGAAAGTTGCACAGGTCACACCAATATTCAAGAAAGGTAATAGGAGTAAACCATTAAATTACCTATCTAAGTCATTAACATCGATATACAGCAGGATCTTGGAACATGTATTGTGTTCGAACATTATGAATTACCTTGAACAGAACAGTCTATTCACACACATTCAACATGGATTTAGAAAGCATCGTTCTTGTGAAATACAACTAACTCTTTACTAGCATGAAGTGCTGTGTACTTTCAACAAGGGATTTCAGAGTGATTCCGTATTTTTGATTTCCAGAAGGCTTTTGACACCATACATCACAAATGACTTGCAATCAAATTGTGTGCTTATTGAATACCGTCTCAGTTATCCTACCAAATACGTGATTTCCTATCAGCGAAGTCACAGTTCGTAGTAACTGAGTAGTGAGTTTTGGCGTTCATCAGTGTAGTGTTATAGGCCCTCTTCTGTTTCTTATCTACATAAACGATTTAGGAGACAATCTGAGCAGCCGTCTTACGTTGTCTGCAGATGATGTTGTTGTTTATTGACTAGTGAAATCATAAAAAGATTAAAACAAATTGCAAAACAATATATAAAAGACGTCCGCATCGTGTGAAATTTGACAATTGACGACCCCAGATAACGAAAAGTGTGAAGCCATCAATATGAGTGCTAAAAGGAATACATTAAACTTCATTTACATGACAACTCAACCAAATCTTATGACCATATACTCAACTAAATACCGAAGCATTACAATTACACACAACTTAAATTAGAAAGGACACATAGAGAATGTTGTGGGGAAGGCGAACCAAAGACTGAGTTTTATTCGCAGAAAGGAGATTCAACAGATGTATTAAAGAGACTGCCTACACTACACTTGTCTGTCCTCTTTTACAGTACTGCTGCTCTGTGTGGGATCCTTACCAGACAGAGTTAACGGAATACGTGAGAAAGTTCAAAAATGAGCAGTACGTTTTGTACTATCGGGAAATAGTGGAGATATCGTCCCTTACACGATACAGGATTTGAAGTGGATATAATTAAAACAAAGGCGTTTCTCATTGCAGCAGGATGTTCTAACGAAATTTCAATCACCAACATTCTCCTCCGAACGCGATAATATGTTTCTGACACCAACCTACTTAGGGACAAACGACCATCATAATAAAATAAGGGAAATAAGAACTGCACGGGAAGATGTAGGTGTTCGTTTTTTTTGCGCACTGTTCAAGAGCGGAATAATAGAGAATTATTGTGAAGGCAGTTTTGTGAACCCTCTGCTGGCCACTTAAGTTTGATTTGCAGTTTATCTATGTATATTTAAATATCGTTAAACACCTTATGACCAATACAGCGAAACAGCCAATACATACAGTACTTCTAGACACATTGTTGGAGTTTAACCATCTCTGCAGAATGCGGAAAATTTGTTACAAGTTACATGGCAAGTGATTTAGTACATTGCATTTGAGAGCATTCACAAGTTCACTACCAAGTGCTTACTATCAGAGAGTCTGCAATCTGCAAACTCACACAACTGACAAGAGTAGTGGGGCAACCTATGTACCACCCCACTTTCCATTGGTGCCAAATTTATTCAAGATGGCGGCGCTGACATCATCCAACATGGCAGCATGTACACTTGGCAACAGTGCATGACGGCATCCAAGATGGCGGCTTTTGGCGGGAAAGTAGGTCAACTGGGCTATGTCCACTAACCTACCCATCCATATAAAATGGCGCCAAATTCAAATTCCAGCAAGATAATGTCTGCAAAACCTTACTTTTCTTTATTATTATTCATTATCATTTATTATTTATTATTATTATTATTATTATTATTATTATTATTATTGGCCTACCTCCACTAGAAAAATCGCGCCAAATTCAAATTCCAGCGTGATAATGTCTGCAAAACCGTACTTCGCTTTATTATTATTATTATTGATTATCATTCATCATTTATTATTATGTATTATTATTATTATTGGTCTTCCTCCACTAGAAAATTGCGTCAAATTCCAACACACTAATGTCTCGAAAACTGTACTTCTATTTTTTATTATTTATTATCATTTATTATTATTATTTATTCAAGATGTCCGATTTTCTCGGCGAGAAAGCAATTTGCGTTACATCCATAACAAAAATCTATCACAATTTCAAATCCCAACACCATAATCTATCACACGTACGAACTTTCTCGCTCACTTATCTTTTTTCACTGGTAACCTATCAGAATTGCGTCAAATAATAAAATGCACTTATAGTAGCGTAAGTCACGTCCTTTGATTTAGCACGGGGAAAGGGACTAAAGTCTTTATTTCAAGCAGTACGGTCATCACTTGTTCTCCAACACAATCAGTACACATCTTTGAGATCACGGTGCCACGACGCCCATGCTACAACTGAATTAGTTAAACTCGTAGCCGCACCAGGCCCCATCTCCCAGGCGCCACGGTCGGCTAGAGAGCGGCCGCATAGCCCCGCGTGCCATGGGTAAGGGAGCTCTGGCCCCGCTGGCGAGTGCGCGGGCTGTTGCCTGTGGCGGTGACGTCAGGCGGCGCGCTGGGATCAAATGGCTCTGAGCACTATGGGATTCAACATCTTAGGTCATAAGTCCCCTAGAACTTAGAACTACTTAAACCTAACTAACCTAAGGACATCACACACACCCATGCCCGAGGCAGGATTCGAACCTACGACCGTAGCAGTCCCGCGGTTCCGGGCTGCAGCGCCAGAACCGCTAGACCACCGCGGCCGGCGCGCTGGGATCGGCCAGCGCTAGCCGCTGGACTGGCGATGGCTCCCACGTCGTAAACATGATTTCGCTGGACACGCTGGAACTTGCCGAGGTTTATGTCACAATAGTCCCCTGTCCTTCCACCACGTGTATTCGTCGCCTCTGCACGTTTCCTGCCAAAATTGTTTGCCTTGGAGCTGAATCACACACCGTTCAGCCATTCGACAAAGAACGCCCTGCCACACTTTTGGCGCGAAAGTGCCTGTTTACCACCCACCACGTGTCTTTGTGAGACCCGAGAACGCCGTGGTACACTTTTGGCACCAAAGTTTGCTCAACAGTTGAATCCGTCATGACTGTACAAGAGCACGTTTGGTCACCACAAGACCCCTCGCTAAGTTAATTCACTCTCTCTCGCGGCCCGCTGCCGCCCTTTCACGTCCGACCGCTTACATCACACACCCTCGATCGAAAAATGGCTCTGAGCACTATGGGACTTAATAGCTATGGTCATCAGTCCCCTAGAACTCAGAACTACTTAAACCTAGCTAACCTAAGGACAGCACACAACACCCAGCCATCACGAGGCAGAGAAAATCCCTGACCCCGCCGGGAATCGAACCCGGGAACCCGGGCGTGGGAGGCGAGAACGCTTCCGCACGACCACGAGATGCGGGCACACCCTCGATCGCCCCATCCATCCACGCGACGGACATAGTCTTCTGTAAATAAGCTAACACCCACATCACGCATCTAACCTATCAATTACCTAAGTACTTAATTCCATTTCAGTCAATTACCTAAGTACTTAATTCCATTTCAGTTTTAATCTTATTGAATAATTCAATTTACAATTTCATATACGTTTGCAAAGGTGTTCAACTACCTACTTTCAAATACTTTTAGAGGATTAGACCGAAACCTCTTCCTAGGAACCATCACCGAGTTTGAATTCTGTCAGTAAAGAAACGTAACTTGCGGTTTCGCTACCAACCTAAGAAAATTGCACGTAAAGAAAGGGCACTTGTACTAACCTCATCCACCCAACCACCACTTCCTCCTAGGATCAGGCGCCAAGTGTGAAATCTGCCAGTAAACAAAGCTCACTTGCGTCCTCGCTACCAACATAAGAAAATTGCTCAAACGAAATGTACCACCGCCACCACTTCCTAGTGGGCAGTTGATAAAAAGACTCAGCCCGCACTATGCTAATGGAAGGAGTTTATTTATTTTGGAGCAGTTTATTTAGGGATGGAGTATATGTATCACAGAACACACGCTCTGACATGCCACACACCATACAGACCTGGAAACCAATCCCACATAACTCATTTACAAGGCTCTAGACACACGCTTGCTAATTGTAAACAGTAAAAAAGAAAGCATAGCACAGCCGAAAGACATGCGAATCGCTCGTAAATAATGCAAAACATTTACTTCCAAATAGCCAAACAACTCCTAATTTTCGGAAATAATTTCGGAGCAGACCTGCGAACTGCTCCTAAATAATATAGCACAATGATGTGTAGACACGCTGAGTACTCGTAAACTATTCAAATAGTGCATATGAAGGCCTACCGACCCGATTCCGAAATAATGCAATCAACGCTCGCAAGCACAGTCCATTGAGTACACAGGAGGCGGCGAAAAGTGACCTATACCTCACATGTCGAAACGCGCACAGCCCCTGCTCGGCTTCTGCAAACCTGTCAAATTCCTATCCAAATACGTGCTCACCTACACACACGTGCTGATGTGATCGGGCGGGAGGGCAACCCCAAGCTTCAGTCGAACGCAGGCGAAAGGTGTATGTAGGCGCTTTTAATGACTGAGCGTTTATTTACACACCCAACGCGCACTCCAAGCAGAGCCGCGTGTGTTCGGCCTTCCTCAACCTAACTGCAGTCCGGCGAAGACGCTTCAGAATTCCATTCCACAATAGCAGAACCTGCTTTCCCCCCTTAGCGATTCTAACGGACCATAAATGACGGCTGAATGACACTTCACTGCGAGCGCCACAACCCCCATGAAGTGAGGCAGCGACAGCTCGCACCTGCCAGCTGCCGCCACCGAACACCAGTGAAACTTGCATTTCAAGCAGCGCTCACACCAGTCTCATATTTGAGGCATCTCCAGGTGCCACTCGTCTCTGCTATTGAATGCAAGGTGTGTTGACACACACACACACACACACACACACACACACACACACACACACACACGGTCATTCTTTCTACTCATCCCATAACGTAAGCAATAGTAACTTTACAATCCAATATATACAAAGCCTACACAATGTAAGCAACGGTAACTTTGACAATACCGACTACATGCCCCAATGCTCTCCATCCCTAAGGAAGCACTGTGAACCTGCTCTTTCTTTCTACACACGCGACACTCAGCAGTAATCAGCCCTTCTACATCAACAGACAGAAGTCCCTCTCAGAACTGTTCCACAAATTTGGTGATCCCTTCCCCTCAACAAATGCGTTATTGTCTCTTCTTCCTTGACTGCTCGCTTTTTTTCTACAAACATCTACGGACTCATAGACTACAAGAACACACCAAAATTTTTCTAAGTACAGCATCCTGTAAACCACTGAGTAACTAGAAACAAACAGACCAAAAAATGATATTCGCACTCTCGAATACCGAAGTCGTTGATGTCATTATACTTACAGTTAAGTGTTACGATCGCGGTCTCAATTGATTGGTATTCGACGATCGGAAATACACTCTCTTGACCCCTGTTACTCTGGAAATATCTCTACCGTCCTTACGACTTCCTCTCTACTCATCACATAACATAAACAATAGTAACTTTACAATGCAATATATACAAACGCTACACAATGTAAACCACATTAACTTCACAATACAGTATATACACATTTGACACAAAACAGTGCACTTATCCAGTATATTTTTACAGCATGCGAAAAAAAATATCCTATTCCTACAGCGTCTATATACCGCAATGCTCTCCAATCCTAGGAAAGCACTGTCAACCTGCTCTTTCTCTCTGCAGACCTGACACTCAGAGCTAATCTTCCCTCTTACATCAGCGGACCTAAGCCACCTTCAGAACTCGTTTTTACAAATTCTGTATTGTCCCTCCTCAGCACAGGCGCCTTACTGTCTCTCCTTCCTTGTCATTTCGCTTTTCTACAATCATCCTCAGACTCATAGACTGCAAGAGCACATGTACTTTCTCCATAATATTACACCATTTTAGCTGCACTTCTCAATATCATGCACTAGGCTACACCCTACCGATCACTAGTTCATCATAATTCCCAAGATATAGACTTCAAATTAATTCTCTACAAACGCCGAACTTTATCTATGTGCAGCATGCTGTAAACCACTGACTAACTAGAAACAAACATAGTCAAAATGATATTTCCACTCTCGAATACCGGTCTCAGCCATGAAACACATTCGAGATCTTCGCTATAATTTAGACGTCAACTAAGGTCTGTCCCAGGTCTAGAGAACGGACAAGCATGTATCCAGCACACCACAATCGATCTTCACTCAACTAAATAAAGGAAGCAAATGTGCAGAAGTAGTCAACCAAACAACCTACAGACCCATCGAATAACACTCCAACCCAAATCAATCATCATCTCAAATTCTGACTTGATCACCAAAGCGCCCAACACATACTATCACTTCGCTATTCGGTTGTCTATAGGGCATCAAAGTTAACTCTTACAGATCGATACACTCCAACAGGTCTCTGCATTCAGACAGTTGCTCCAGTTATTTATTATTATTTATTATCATTTATGATCATTAATTATTATTTATTATAATTTATTACTTATTATTATTTATATCATGCGTGTGTTTCCGCCACGAGGTCTGGAGTCCAACTGGGTTACTATACATCACCACCAGCAGAGGGCCTCATTAAGATGTCCGATTTTGGTAGGGAGTTTGAATTTTGGTGGAAGATCATACAATTCGTTTACCTAACAAAAATGGCTCCAAGGTCAACTGTGTTTAGCTCCTATCACAACCACCAGAGCGCTCTGTAATCACGTCAGTTGATTACGCAGTTACCATTATTCAAGATGTCTGCACCCAGTGCGAAACGTGTCACCTTTCCCAAACCCTCATGCTACAGTAAAATTCCAACTTGGCTTTAGTCACACCCTACACATCGTTCAGCTGATCCCATTTCCAGATCTTTGCGCATCTGATGTCTGCAATTTAAGTCCGAGAAAGACATATCCATTACCTTCTGCAACTTGTCTAGAAACAGAACGAGCTTAGTTACTGCAATAGGACCTTGTCTTGACCATTCGCCGTCAATGCGAGCGCCGGCGGCGGCATGTCAAAGCCACATATCTGTCCATCTAAACAGCCGTCCACTCAGCCCCAGGACCAGCATGCCAAAGTGGGCTCTCTGTATACCTGCTCTCCAGCTATTGTCTAACGACAAACACTGCACAAATGATTCCTGAATAGCGCAGATCTCTATCCTCCCCTGCATCTCCAACTTGATATATAAACAGTGTCTCTCCCCCGGCCAGCGAACCAGACGTCATTCACGCTGTGCTGACAATTTCCACTCACAAATCTTAAAGACTTGCATATATAAAAGCCTATTCACTCCTGACAAAACTCACTTAACAGTAAAAAAGCATTCTCCCTTTCTAAGCATAGATTAGTATGCATTTAGAACAAATAGACTAACATAATTCCAAGCAGAAGTCATACATATGTTTAAAAAGAAAAAAATGACCTCAATTTAGGTTATCCGACATTTATTTACATGTCCTAATGATACAGTCATAGACGAGTCGTGTCATCCACTTGCTCATTCCTTCAACACACATTTTCACAGAACTTGTTCTACTTATATGCCACCCACCCTGTCATAATAATTTTGTACAAACATTTACGCCACCACATACAACCCAGCTCAATAGCACATAATAATTCCTTTTCCCACAGATAGTCATATTCGGTGAACAATTAAACGTATTAAATTACATATACATGTAGTCAAATAAGCAAATACTTTTACCAACATACATACCCCTCTCACTGAGGATAGGGCATTTAATATTATATACTTAAACACAGACCAATGATAACAATATTCCGACGTGCACCTTGTCCTTGTAATCGAAATACAATTCATTTTCCTGTACTGTACAATATCACCATGTTACATCAGAGCACCCTGAGTCGACGTAAGTCGCTCTCACAACAGCTCAGCTAATTGGAGAGCCTTTTCCCGTTGGCAGAAACGCGTCAGTCTTTCTGATCAGAGCCTGCTCGCTTTTCTATAGACATCTCCAGACTCACGTATTAGAAGACCAAAAATATTTTTAATATAATATTATAAAATTCACCTCGTACTCGTCGATATTAAGCACAGTCCTAGCACCTTAGCGTGTCATAGACCTCTGACTAACTAGAATTCCTGCCCTGCACAGACATTAACGCCGACTGATGCACGGCCTCTCACAGGAAACTATACATTGCACCTTGTAAATCATATCCTTACAGTCGATAGCATAACATTGAATGATTTTAAATAAAGGACAGCCACAACACAAGGAAACTAGAAGAGCCTGGTGGCGTTGTGGCGACTTTCCAAGCTACCCCCCCGAAAGTGATTGATGGCCTCTACATTTAAATTCATATGTCGCAATGACCAAATAGTTGGTAACTCTGCGTTCCATTTCTAGTGATTGTTCATTTTGCACACAAGTACGGGATCACCATTTTCGGTGCTAGCAACCCCAGAAGTTGCGGCCCATCTACCAAAATTTGTTCCCCAACTCAAACAAGCATTGTCACTCAATCATTATGTGGTACCCAATGCACGGATGGGCTGGATAAGACACCACCGATCAACAGCTGATATCGCGAAAAATTTTTCAGTAAGTCCAACACTGGCCAATCATGTGACAGCATGTTATCCTAATTTCAGTATCATAGCTATACCATACCTCCTCTACTTTGCAAGTATCATTGCGAGCATTGATATATGACTGCTCAGTACGTCCATTCACACTTAATTCTCGAACACATAAAAACGATCAAAGTACACCAGACAATGATATACATACTTCTAAGACCTCGCGCATAGTACTCGATCGATCTCTCTGCGTATGGCGATCACAGAGCAATCTCGCCCTCTTGTGTTCAAAGACCATCCTCACCTCGGCATTGACCAGTCTACCCCGCAACATCGCTACCCAATTAATCCTCAACCGAGCAGACGAATATAGCTACACATCACCTCTCTTGACTGAATAGAGCTTTCCTAGTCCTAACCCCTCAAGGTGCACCACATTTCTCGAAATGTAACCAAGTCTTGGAGCTTAGCACACATATCGATCTATAGTAACAGATCTCAAAGTGCCTTAATTTAATAGCATACAGTTGAGAAGAACAAGAACGGCGTGATTTTATACGCAATGTAGTTCGACACATTTTTACGTAAATCATCCAATCTGTCATGTGCAAAGTATTGTAGCTGCATACTACTAGAACGCAGGCTATATCACGTGACTAAAGCATCCAGATAGAGCACTGGAAAAAAAAAAATTGACCTTCATTAACTTGTCCTTCTCTAGAATAAATAAGTCAACGTTTAAATCGTACCTAGTTACAGCTCTATCTCAATCGATCATCCCGTACGCTCTCTGTTATCCTTTAACACAGATGTGAGTAAGTTTAGACGTCAATGATTCTCTGTCCTCCTTAAATCAACAAATACAGTATTCAACTCGCGTGTATCACTGCTACCTCAGTAGACATACTCTATAATACGAACGGAACGAGAAAAAAATTGACTACCTTCTTGATTCCGCTCGTTTCGATGTCATCGTTTTCCTACATTCCTCTTGTTGCCGCACACTAGACTACATGTACAAACTGCTCCCTGCGAACCAGAAGATAAGTAAGTACGTCCTCATTTTCACCGCATTTCGGTGTATATTAGGTCTGTTTATACGTATGCGCTAATCAGTTTTCGCATTTCTTTCCATTTTATGTCAGATCGATCCATGGGACCGCGACATAACGTATCGTTCTGTGTTCATTTTAGAAATGATGTAAATGATGTAAATGAAACCCAGGCGTATCCAGTCACCTCCACATTCGGAGAGCGCTTGCTCTGTTTTCTGTATCCACGTGTATGGGTAATCCACGTGTCGCACTGTCTATGCATTTGCTGCACACACCTTCATTCAAATCTCACTCCGTCGAATGGAGAGATGAGATAATCCCTTCCTCCCTTTTTGCCGAATTACTGAGTCATGTCAATGTCCGGTCAATCTGCCCTGACTTTATATTTGTATTTTTGACATAATAAATAATAAACGTAAATGTTTCCATGTATCAATCTTCGAATCAATTCATTTGACTAAAGATGGCTGGAAAGTAAGTGCCTGTTGTGAATGGGTAATAACTTTAATAAATATTAGAATTGTTTCAAAACAATTGCATTTTCATCGTTTCAGCTTTACAAACTGATCTTGATAGACCGATGTCTGTCAGTGCACAAGTGGGCTCAACTGGCTTCTCGCTACGGAGTGTACTGTTTGGATCCGTAATGGACGTTGTAAGAAGCGTTAATTCCAGGACATAGACGTCAGAGGAGAATGTGAGATCGGTCTGGGAAATATTCAGCCTAAGCCCCAAAAAATAAACGCACGACGCAATCCGTTAAAGGAGTCTGACGCTATACATGATCCGAAGTTTTCTTAAAAAGAAGTTGGAATTTCTTTCGCGGAGGCCTTTTTACTGCCAGGAACTGTGTGTAATGACTATGGCCGTCGTATGGAGTAACAGGCACTAAACTTGAATCGCGTGCTGAGAGCTTGCAAACAAATAACAGAGGCTCTTTATGTTCAATTAAGCTGGTAGTGTTACTAACGACCTCACATCACAGACATTCATGTAATCTCTGTCAGTTTAAGCGGTCATTCGTCTTGTGCCGATGGCGTTAGAAGACGTCGAAGGCTTAAGTTCTCACTCAGGCCTAACATGGCAAAACACTGACAAAATTTGATTCACTGTTCATCAAGATGAACTGCGTTTTCGTTAAGATATGTTGTTCCAAGCATGTAAAGCGAACCTGCACATGTCGCTCTCTGACACAGTCGAAATGTCTTGCTATGAAAGAAGGATAAAAATAAAGGACTCCGTCTTCAGGCCACAAGTGGCCCATCGGGACTATCCGACCGCCGAGTCATCTTCAGCTGAGGATGCAGGTAAGAGGGGCGTGTGGTCAGCACACCGCTCTCCCGGTCGTTATGATTGTTTTCTTTGACCGGAGCCACTACTATTCGGTCGAGTAGCTCCTCAATTGGCATCACGAGGCTGAGTGCACACCGAAAAATGGCAACAGCGCATGGCGTCCCGGATGGTCACCCATCCAAGTGCCGGCCACGCCCGACAGCGCTTAACTTCGGTGATCTGACGGGAACCGGTGTATCCACTGCGGCAAAGCCGTTGCCCTGTAAAAATAAAGGGACACCTGTTTTTAGCTGCCGACACTCAATATTTTCCAACCAATTAACGCTCCAAATTTCGGCGCCACTTCATCCGTTCACTCGAGCGATATCAAGCCAAGGTAGTCGTCAGCGCACTGGCTGCCAGCACAACTACGAATTTTTGCATCCCTTATCCTTTTCTGCTTTTGTTGGCGCGGAAGTATGTGACATCAATATTTTTTGTGACATCGTGAAATACAGTAATTATTGACAAAAGAAATAAGCGTCTTACTAAAGACAGATTTTATCGTCATATGTCTTCTATAATTAACAGTATCCGAAAACACAGAAATTATAGTATTTCAATTTTTGCTGCGATTTTTACTTTCAAAAAAATAAAGGTTTTGTTCAAGGCGACATCTATCACAAAAACATTTAAACCATAAAAATTCAGGGTACTATAGGCAACGTGCGAATGCACCTATATCACAGGCATCTTTTTAATGAGAATATCATCAGGAAAAGAAAATTCGCTGAAGTTGTTAAATACCTTGCGATCTGGCGACAACTTCGCGGCAGTTTTGTGGCTGTTGCTTACACATTATGATGTTCCATTTATTGATTTACGTCTTGATGGACTCGAGGTCCAATTTTGCCTCTGACTTCCTGGAGACAAAGAAAAACTGTTAGTAACAGTTTTCTGGAAAGTCTCAGTCCGTAATGGGCAGTATAAAAATGTGACATGTGATTCAGTTGTCCGACAGCTGCTTCCGTAATTTTCTCACCTCGAAATGATAATGTTCTCTTACTAGAGAGCAGACACCCACATCCAGTCTGATCCGTATTTATAACGAATTCTGGCCTGAATTCCGGAGTTATAGTGGACCTTTGATGTTGAAATAGTCTTACTGTTACTTACAGTTCATCAGAGGTTACCTTCTATTTTGTGTTGATGTATTTAGTTGCGTGAGGCTGGGGTATTCTGTGTTTAACCTTCAAAGACTCGCACCAGATGTTTGAGACTTTGAACTCAAAAGTTTGCGACTACAATGAGGTTGCTGCAAACATTGTCCACTGCCGCAGTGCTCTTGTAGTAACCACATGTCCACTGTTTCTATCCTCTATAAAACGGTAGAACACTCCCAGAAGTCTTTCCCTGATACAAATATTCATAAGGCATAAAATGTGATACATAGACAAATATTTTTTATCTTGATTCATGTGTGACATATTCAAGTACATACAAACGAGGTGCGACAATAAAGTAATGAGACGGATTTTCTTTGCAAGATGTGGCAACCCTGCAGGCTTGTATAGGCATAATATCTTTGACCTTGGTCTATAAGCTGCTCCTAGTACAAGCAGCAGATCGATGCAACTGCTCAGTCGTGAGTTGTGCTGTAGTAAGCTAACACATGTTTGTGTCCCTCGTCACGGAAATAGAACCGCATAATATTGCGCAACGGTATGCCATTTTTTGCGTTAAATTGGGTGAAAACGTGACGACAACTTACAGTAAGCTTCAGAAGGCTTTTGGAGAGGAGGTTATGTCAAGAGCTCAAGTTTTTCGTTAGCGTAAAATGTTTAGTGAAGGCACAACGAATGTTGAAGATGAAGACTGCAGTGGACGACCATCAACCTCACAGACGGATGTCAACGTGGCCAGGGTGTGTGAACTCGTGCAATCTGATCGAAGATTATCCGTAAGAATGATTGCAGAAGAACTGAACATCAATCGAGAAACGGCTTCATCTAATAATAACTGAAGATCTTGGTATGAGAAAGATTTGTACAGAAATGGTCCCCAAAGATCTCACACCACACAGCAATCTTAAACCTCAAAAGAAATTTCAGTACTACCACAGCCACCTTATTCACCAGATATCGCTCTGTGCGACTTCTTTCTATTTCAGAGTCAAAAGGGCGGTAAAGGGTCACCATTTTCAAACAACACAAGATGTCCAAAAAGCTGAGACGAGAGTCTTGGAGGATATTACAGAAGATGAGTTCCAGAAATGTTACCATCTATGACAGAAGCGCTGGAAAAAGTGTGTGCAATCAGAAGGGAACTACTTTGAAGAAGACAACACTAAACTTGACTAAAACGGCAAGCAACATTTTTTTTACATCAGTCTCATTACTTTATTGTCGCACCTCGTACTTATGGTTACTTTATTTGTTATAGGACCCAGTGACGTAACAACAGTGGAATCGTATAACATTTGCAAAAAAAAAAAAAAAGTACACAAAGCAAGAGAAAGCCCATTGTGTCCTCCGGTATCGCGAGACACAGTCACCAAAAATAATCCAGAGGAAATTCCAAACGGTATGCCACTGACAGCCACCAGATGTCAAAAATCAGAAGTGGTATGCGAAGTTTAAGGCAACTTGGAGCACCTGTGATTTTATTAGAACAGGCAGGCCTAGACTTAGTGGGCAGAGAATTCAGACAGTGAGACCAGCGTTCGTGAGAAGTGTCAAGAAGTCAGTCCGCAGAGCCTCACGTGAGTTGCAGATTCCGAAGGCATGAGCGCTCCGCATCCTGCATAAACAACTTCTTTTCCGTGCGTACAAAGTCCAGATCGTGCAGTCCCTCCAGCCAACGGTTTACAGCGCTCGTTATGACCTTGCTGTCGGCATACTGGTTCAGCAGGAGGTTGTTGGCAACATGAAACGCGCCCTTTTCTCAGATGAGGCCACATTTAATTTGAACAGTGTTGTGAGCCGACACAATGCTAGGATGTGGAGGTCCAAGAAACCTTACGCTGTGTTTGAGACCGTCAGAGATAGCCCTAAGCTGAACGTGTGGCGGCGTCTTATGCTCAATAAAATCATAGGGCCTTTCTTCTTCAGTGAAACGACTATGACACCCAATACCTATCTTGATATGATGGAATTACTGCTTCTGTCACAGATTCAGTACGTTCTGGACTTAATTTTCCACCTCATCGGGTAATAGATGTTCGAGCCTATTTGGATACAATATATCTGGGAAGACGGATCGGGCCGGTGGTTCCATCAACTGGCTTTCTACGATCACCGAACGGAACGCCACCGGATTTCTTCCTTTGAGGTTACGTCAATGAACAGGTTTACCAAACACCAATGGACGACGTTACAGCGTTACTCAGCAGAATTATTGATGTCATAATATCCATTCCTCACGACATGTTGACCAAGACATGGGTGAAGTCGGAATACCGCTTCGATATCTTTGGTGAACGAAAGTAGCACACATCGAAATTTGTTAATTTTTGGTGTTTACACAAAAACTTGAATGCGTTACTTGCACTTCAAGATAAAAGATATGTGCCTAAATGTCATGTTTCCTACCTTATGCATGTTTGTGATCAGGGAAAAAGTTCTGGGACACCCTGTATATCTCCAGTCAGTGCGCCGCTTGCCGCTTGGCTCCTCCATTACGATAACTGTATTGTACTCGCGGACTAATGCACTCGTGCCTTGTTGGCTACAGCTTTTGTTTGTCTCCAACAAGTCGGTGGCCAATATAGTCCTCAAGTCCAAAAGGATGTGAACCAATTAATGGTACGGCATCATAATGTGTACGCAACAACCGCAAAACATGGAAAGCTCACAACGGAAGCCGCGCGGGATTAGCCGAGCGGTCTTAGGCGGTGCAGTGATGGACTGTGCAGCTGGTCCCGGCGGAGGTTCGAGTCCTCCCACGGGCATAGGTGTGTGTGTTTACCCTTCGGATAATTTAGGTTAAGTAGTGTGTAAGCTTAGGGACTGATGACCTTGGCAGTTAAGTCCCATAAGATTGCACACACATTTGAACTTGTTTTTTTTTTTTTTTTTTTTTTTTTTCACAACGGAAACCTATCGTCAGTTTTTGGATGAAGGTTCGCAACCATATGTAATGATTGAGCCGTTTGTGTATATTATCGTCGGTAATGCGGTGGGCAAAGCTATCCCTCGTTATGCGGTGGGCTGCTTATTGATGAAACTGGAACACCGTCCTGTCCACTAACAGAAACTGCACTTTATGTCGTTCTGACTTTTACCAGCAGGTGAAGGATTACATTCGCCCTTTTCTCATCGTACAGAAAAGGGAAATCAAAAATGGAAGCGAAGCAGTTAAAAATCTCGCCTTGACCCATAACCAGCTGCAGGCTTCTTCGATATGCACGGTTTGCATCAAAATAATCACCAATTTACTCGCTATTTAGCACTTTTAGTAAGACTGCTTTTGCTAATGATTTTCACATTCAAAGATGTATCTGTGGCATATGTGCCTGAGCACGTTGCTCCTGGTGCTCCGAAGTTTTATGCTTTGACTGCTTTTTTTGATAGATAAAACACTGGGGAATGTACTCGTTCTCCTGAAGTACAAAAGTGGAAATGAAAGAAAAAATTGAAGTACTAGATTCTATGCCTTTTTCGTTTTCAATTACTGTTAACTATGTAAGAGTAAATAAGATTTGTGATGATAAATTTAGTTTCAATAACACTAGACTTGTTTATTTTTCACGTCAATAATTCCTCGGTACTTCACGACATAGCAAAAACATTGATCCGAGATAACAACAAAAACATAGGACTGAATCTCAACACATTGCGAAAAAATTCGTAAGTCTGCTCTTAGCTACTACGACACCTACTTCTTTGGTTTAACGCGGTGTTATCGAACTGATGGAGTGACGTCGAAACTTTGAGCGTCATTTTCTCGCAAACTATTGAGTGTCGGCAACCAACCGACCCAACCCAAAAACCCAACCCAAAAAGGGTCCCTTTTTTTACCCTTCTATCATCCTATGAAGTTTCGACTGTGTCAGAGATCGATATATGGTGGGTTCCCCTTAACAGTTGAAAAATGGAAGGAGTTTGCTAATGTCATTTACCGGTCAATTTGAGTTCCGAGGCTGAAAGAAATGGCTGAGTGAATTAGCGCATTGATATCATTAGGATAAGCCTCTATTAGTGTAAATATTTGGCCCAGCAGTAAAAGTCCAGTGAGCTGATGTGGTCGTGGGACTATACGCGAGTAATACCACGAAGAAGTTATTGCACGACGCCCCGAATTTCTTGTGCTCTGTAACTCGCTTGCCCTCCTGGGAACTGTCATTGCGCGCAGCGTCCGCCCCAAGATGGACCTGCAGCGCGCTCTGGCTAGCGGCCGGATGTAGACAACTCTTCGCGGAATGGCGAATCTGTAAACACAACGCAATCGCGAACCGGCTGTCGAAACGCCAGTGCCACAGGAGTCCCCGCCAGAGGCGCTTTCTCTGGGAAGCGGGTCGCCGCTGCGCGAAAGTAACGCAACATGTGTAAACAGAATGGCGGCGCCATAGGCGGGGCATGTATAGCAACTGAGTTCACCGGAAAAAAACTTTACTCACTACCTTAAAAGAGCACACTGGTCCCACGGAACGTTATAAACGGTGCAGAAGTGGGAAAAGGGGACTATTTGACCGTCCATAGCTGATGTGCTCTGTTGTAGGGAATCAGCAAGGTAAGATGGATCGACGTGTCGGCACTTGACTGAATGTCGGAAAGGAACTCTCGTGTTTAAACTTGTCCATGACAACACTGTGAGTGAAGCTGCTTGTTTGTTGATGTATCAACGCGTACTGTGACACTAAAGCGGAGTTAATAAAGACCAAGGAAGACGAAGTAAATATTCAGGAATTCGAATAAAGGATAGCTGCCGACGTGTCACTTAGGAGCAGATACCCTCGGTGTAGCGAAGCAGTGTAAATCAATAAAGGCAAGTCTTCTGGCCCAGATTGCTTACAATTTTTGTTTCAGAGTATAGCGATGTAATAACTCTATACTTATCAACCATATAATGCCGCTCGCTCGGATTAAGATCCTGACCTAAGGATTGAACAGTTACACAGGTCACATAAATACAGTACAAAAAGTAGAAATAATTCGCTAAATTGCGGATCCATATCGCTGACGACGATATGCAGTAGGGTTTTAGAAGTTCTACTTTGAGCGAACATTATAAATTACCACGAGGAAAATGACATATAGTGAGCAAATACACTCCTGGAAATTGAAATAAGAACACCGTGAATTCATTGTCCCAGGAAGGGGAAACTTTATTGACACATTCCGGGGGTCAGATACATCACATGATCACACTGACAGAACCACAGGCACATAGACACAGGCAACAGAGCATGCACAATGTCGGCACTAGTACAGTGTATATCCACCTTTCGCAGCAATGCAGGCTGCTATTCTCCCATGGAGACGATCGTAGAGATGCTGGATGTAGTCCTGTGGAACGGCTTGCCATGCCATTTCCACCTGGCGCCTCAGTTGGACCAGCGTTCGTGCTGGACGTGCAGACCGCGTGAGACGACGCTTCATCCAGTCCCAAACATGCTCAATGGGGGACAGATCCGGAGATCTTGCTGGCCAGGGTAGTTGACTTACACCTTCTAGAGCACGTTGGGTGGCACGGGATACATGCGGACGTGCATTGTCCTGTTGGAACAGCAAGTTCCCTTGCCGGTCTAGGAATGGTAGAACGATGGGTTCGATGACGGTTTGGATGTACCGTGCACTATTCAGTGTCCCCTCGACGATCACCAGTGGTGTACGGCCAGTGTAGGAGATCGCTCCCCACACCATGATGCCGGGTGTTGGCCCTGTGTACCTCGGTCGTATGCAGTCCTGATTGTGGCGCTCACCTGCACGGTGCCAAACACGCATACGACCATCATTGGCACCAAGGCAGAAGCGACTCTCATCGCTGAAGACGACACGTCTCCATTCGTCCCTCCATTCACGCCTGTCGCGACACCACTGGAGGCGGGCTGCAAGATGTTGGGGCGTGAGCGGAAGACGGCCTAACGGTGTGCGGGACCGTAGCCCAGCTCCATGGAGACGGTTGCGAATGGTCCTCGCCGATACCCCAGGAGCAACAGTGTCCCTAATTTGCTGGGAAGTGGCGGTGCGGTCCCCTTCGGCACTGCGTAGGATCCTATGGTCTTGGCGTGCATCCGTGCGTCGCTGCGGTCCGGTCCCAGCTCGACGGGTACGTGCACCTTCCGCCGACCACTGGTGACAACATCGATGTACTGTGGAGACCTCACGCCCCACGTGTTGAGCAATTCGGCGGTACGTCCACCCGCCCTCCCGCATGCCCACTATACGCCCTCGCTCAAAGTCCGTCAACTGCACATACGGTTCACGTCCACGCTGTCGCGGCATGCTACCAGTGTTAAAGACTGCGATGGAGCTCCGTATGACACGGCAAACTGGCTGACACTGACGGCGGCGGTACACAAATGCTGCGCAGCTAGCGCCATTCGACGGCCAACACCGCGGTTCCTGGTGTGTCCGCTGTGCCGTGCGTGTGATCATTGCTTGTACAGCCCTCTCGCAGTGTCCGGAGCAAGTATGGTGGGTCTGACACACCGGTGTCAATGTGTTCTTTTTCCCAGTTCCAGGAGTGTATTTAGAAAATGTCGTTCTTGCGAAACACAAATGGCTCTTTCTTCACATGAAATAACGAGTGTATAGATAATGGGTTGCAAGCTGATTCCATGTTTCTAGATTTCCAAAAGCCTTTTGACACCGTTCCTCAAAAGCGGCATCTGAGCAGATGTGCTTGCCTATCAGTTGTGCGACTGGATTCGTGATTTTCTGTAAGAAAGGGTACAGAATTGATGGGAAGTCATCGAGAAAAGTAGAAGTGATATCTGGGGTTCCCCAAGGAAGTGTGTCGCTGTTTCTAATCTATATAAACATTTTAGGAGACACTCTGAGCAGCCTTCTTAGCTTATTTGCAGATGGTGCTGTCATTTACTGTATAGTAAAGTCAGCAGACGACCAAAACCAAGTGCAAAATGATTCGGACGAGATACCTGTATGGTGTGAAAAGCGGCAGTTGCCTGAAAATAATAAAAACAGCGAGGTTATCCACATGAATATTAAAAGGAATCCGTTAAATTTCACACGACAAATCGAACCAATTTAAATGCTGCCTGTAGGACTAAATACCTAGGGATTACAGTTGCGGACAACTTTAATTGAAACTATCACATACTGTTGTTTGGAAAACAAACCAAAGACTGCGTTTTATTGGCGAAACATTTGGAAGATGCAATAGGTCCAGTAAAGACTGCCTACGCTAAGCTCGTTCATCCTCTGCTAGAGGTCTACTGTGCGGTATGGAATCCTTACCAAATAGTAGTGACGGTCGGCATCTAAAAAGTCCAAGGAAGGGTAGCTCGTTTTGTATTGTCACGATTACGTTACGCATATTAGGGTAACAATCATCGAGTTCAGCTTGCTCGCAACAGGTGCTTTCATATACATTATTGACATGATGCAAACGGCCAACGTACATAAATCTATTCATTGAAGTGAGGTGGTAGCGCAATATTCATGATCACTAATCTTTGCTTCAGTGCCCTGGATTAAACTCCAAATCACTCCCCACTATCTCATGAAGTGAGTGCGTGTGACACTGTTTATGGTGGTCCCTCGGTCGCATGGGGACATTAAGCACTGCTGTCCCCTTGGTGCTGTTCTAGAGGGTAGGCTGTGTGCCGGCTTCTGGTTACACTCTCTCCCGTCTCTCATCATCAGAGAAACAAACATCATATTATTCACACACACATTAAAGTCATTTACACTGAACAGATACACAACACGCATACTCAGCTGGAAAGCGGCCAGTGTGTGCGGAGAAGGAAAACTCTTTCCTACTGTTCCGTCCCTCCCAAACAACAAACTGAAACGAGTCCTTCTTGTGTTTACATCTGTGCACATAACTGTGCACTTCTCTCATGGAATAATTATTTGTACAGAGAGTTCTCTGCATACCTTGTAAAGCAACTCAATAACTTGAGTATGGAATTGAGAACTTAGTAACATGGCAAGTCCAACGACACTGAAGTGACAAAAGTCATGGGATTCCCTTTCATATCCTGTCGGACCTCCTTTCGCGCGGTGTAGTGCAGCAACTCGACGTGGCATGGACTAAACAAGTCATTAGAAGCCCCCTGCTGGAATATTGAGCCGTGCGTCTCTATAGTCGTCCCAATAATTGCGAAGGTGTTCTCGGTGCAGGATTTTGTGCAGGAACTGACCTGTCGATTATGTCCCATAAACGTTCGATGGGATTCACGTCGGGCAATCTGGGTGGCTAGATCATTCAACAAATTGCCCAGAATGTTGTTTAAATCAATTGCGGACAATTGTGGCCCGGTGTCATGGCGCATTGTCATCTTCCACGAATGTCTGCAAATGGTCTCCAAGTAGCCAAACATAACCGTTTCCAGAATGAGATTTTCACTCTGCAGCGGAGTGTGCGCTGATATGAAACTTCCTGGCAGATTAAAACTGTGTGCCCGACCGAGACTCGAACCCGGGACCTTTGCCTTTCGCGGGCAAGTGCTCTACCAACTTTTTTTTTTTTTCGTTATTGATCGTTGTGTTTGGTCGTTGCGGACGTCTCAAGACATCCTGTTCAAGTTCGATGGTTGATCCTTGCAGTCAGTTTTTTATTACAGAGGCCAACCGGCTCTCTGACCGAACACGCTGAGCTACCGTGCCGGCACCAACTGAGCTACCGAAGCACGACTCACGCCCGGTACTTCACAGCTTTACTTCTGCCAGTACCTCGTCTCCTACCTTCCAAACTTTACAGAAGCTCTCCTGCGAACCTGCAGAACTAGCACTCCTGAAAGAAAGGATATTGCGGAGACATGGCTTAGCCACAGCCTGGGGGATGTTTCCAGAATGAGATTTTCACTCTGCAGCGGAGTGTGCGCTGATATGAAACTTCCTGGCAGATTAAAACTGTGTGCCCGACCGAGACTAGAGCACTTGCCCGCGAAAGGCAAAGGTCCCGGGTTCGAGTCTCGGTCGGGCACACAGTTTTAATCTGCCAGGAAGTTTCATAACCGTTTCCAGTCAACGATCGGTTCAGTTGGACGAAAGGACCCAGTCCATTCAAGTAAACATAGCCCACACCGCGCTGGAGCCACCACCAGCTTGTACAGTGCCTTGTTCACAATTAGGGTCCACGGCTTAGTGGTGTCTGCGCCACACTCGCTCTTAGTAACTGAAATCCGAACTCATCTGGCCAGGCCATGGCTTCCCACTAATGCAGAGTCCAACCGATATCGACACGAGGCCAGGAGAGGCGCTGCGAGCGATGTTGTCCTGTTAGCGTAGACACTCGCATCGGTCGTCTGCCTCCATAGCCCATTAACGCCAGATCTCTCCACGCCGTACTAACCGATACGTTCCTCGTACGTCCCACATTGATTTCTGCGGTTATTTCACGCTGTGTAGCTTGTCTGTTAACACTACGCAAACGCCGTTGCTGTCGGTCGGTAAGTGGACGCCGTCGGTCAGTCTGTTGTCCGTGGTGAAAGGTAATACCTGAAATTTGGTATTCTCGGCACATTCTTGGCATTGTGGGTCACGTAATATTGAATTACCTGACGATTTCCGAAATGGAATGTCCCATGAGTCTAGGTCCAACTACCATTCTGCGTTCAAAGTCTGTTAATTCCCGTCGTGTGGCCATAATCACGCCGGAAACCTTTTCACATGAATCGTCTGAGTGCAAATGACAGCTCCGCCACTGCACTGCCCTTTTATACCTTGTGTATGCGACAGTGCCGCCTTCTGTATATGTGAATATCGTTTCCCCATGGCTTCTGTCACCTCAGTGTATGTTCTTTACGTGATAAACTGTTTAAGACAAGGTAGTTCACTAAATTACAAGAAGGTGCAACGTCGTCAATCGATAAATGCATATTAATTTTTATGAGGAAAGAGCGAAGTGGGGCAACCGTTAGCACAGAAGAGAAGACGACGGTTCACATCCCCGTCCAGCCATCCCGATGTAGCTTTCCATAATTTCTCTAAATCGCATAAAGCAAATGCCTGGATGGTTCCTTTGACTCTGAAAGGGCACGGCCGATTTCCTTCCTGGTCCTTCCCTAATCCGAGCTTGTGCTCCGTCTCTGATGACCACATTGTAGACGAGACGTTAAACCACAATCTTCCTTGTCCACACTACGCGGTAGAGGAAAAAGCAACGTATATGGAAAAAATTCAGTTCCCACAGCGTAAGCAGCTTCGGTGGATTTATGGAGTCGCACGTGAAGGAGCAGGGTCCAGGCGAAAATTAATGGAGGTGACGCTAGAAGAGTGCGAGATAACTATGTGCTTTGACAAGGAGGAGAAACATGTTCCGGAGACCGACAGATCTGTGTGGGAGGATGGTGAGAGTCATTGCACAGCAGCATCACCGGCTGCACAGTTTGCCATGTCAGTCGTGTATCTTAACGAAGATCGAATCAATTTATGATGGAATATCTGTTCGAAACGGCACAGGTGCAGGGGTTGGACAAAAAACTCAAACACCAAAAACACAACACATTATACGATCAAAGAAACCGTTAGCATCCAAAATAGCTTCCAGTTGTCTCGGAATGGATAAATACAAGCCCTGTATGGTTTTCAAGGGAATATTATACCATTCTTACAGAAAAATTATAGCAACATGATTGAGATGGGTAGTGGTGAGGCACCATTCTCTCCAAAGAAGACCACAAGGCTCGATATTGCTGAAATCTGGTGTCTGTGGTGGCCAGGAAAGAAGCGACAGTTCATCCTCCTGGTCACAAAACCAGTCCTGGACGACGCAGGCCGTGTGAACAGGTGCCCTGTCATCTTGGAACACAGCACCACTATTGAGGAACAAACAGTGTACCGTGGGATTGGCACTATCAGCCAAAATTGCCACGTAATACACTACATGACCAAAAGTATCCGGACAACCACAAAAACATACATTTTTCATATTAGGTGCATTGTGCTGCCACCTACTGCCAGGTACTCCATATCAGCGACCTCAGTAGTCGTTCATTAGACATCGTGAGAGAGGAGAATGGGGCGCTCCGCGGAACTCACAGACTTCGAATGTGGTCAGTTGATTGTCACTTGTGTCACACGTCTGTAGGCGAGATTTCGACACTCCTGGACGTCCATAGGTCCACTGTTTCCGATGTGATAGTGAAGTGGAAACATGAAGGGACACGTACAGCACAAAAGTGTACAGGCTGACGTCGTCTGTTGGCTGACAGAGACCGCTGACAGCTGAAGAGGGTCGTAATGAGTAATAGGCAGACCTCTATCCAGACCATCACACAGGAATTCCAAACTGCATCAGGAGCCACTGCAAGTATTTTGACAGTTGGATGGGAGGTGAGAAAACTTGCATTTCATGGTAGAGCGGCTGCTAATAAGCCACACATCACGCCGGTAAATGCCAAACGACGCCTCGCTTGGTGTAAGGAGTGTAAACATTGAACGATTGAACAGTGAAATAACGTTGTTTGGAGTGACGAATCACGGTACACAATGTGGCTATCCGAGGGCAGGTTGTGGGTATGGCAAGTGCCCGCTGAAAGTAGTCTGCCAGCGTGTGTAGTGCGAACAGTAAAATTCAGTGGCGGTGGTGTTATGGTGTGGTCGTGTTTTTCTGGGAGGGGGCTTGCACCCCTAGTTGTTTTGTGTGGCACTATCACAGCACAAGCCTACATTGATGTTTTAAGCACCTTCTTGCTTCCCACTGTTGAAGAGCAATTAGGGGATGGCGACTTCGTCTTTCAACGCGGTCGAGCACCTGTTCATAATGCACGACCTGTGGCGGAGTGGTTACACGACAATAACATCCATGTAATGAACTCACCTGCAAAGAGTCCAGACCTGAATCATATAGAACACCCTTGAAATATTTTGGAACGCCGACTTCGTGTCAGGCCTCACTGACCGACATCGATACCTCTCCTCAGTACAGCACTCCGTGAATAATGGGTTTCCATTCCCAAGAAACCTTCCACACCTGATTGAACGTATGCCTGCGAGAGTGGAAGCTGTCATTAAGGCTAAGGGTAGGCCAACACCATATTGAATTCCAGCATTATCGATGGAGGGCGCCACGAACTTGTAAGTCATTTTCAGCCAGGTGCCCGGATACTTTCGACACATAGTGTTCAGTGCAGTAGTGTGATCTTTCCCAATAAACATTCGGTCCGTAGAACACATGGTAAGGCATCCTCAACCATCACCGAAACCTCGCTATGTTTCACTCTTGGGCGTAAACTCGGCTAGAGCTTGGAAACAGTGTCCAACAAGACTCATCCGACCAAATCACTTCCATTCATTGCTGCATAGTGCAGGTTTTATGTCTTTAGCACCACGTTTTCCAAGACTAAGACGATGCTGATCGTCTTTTTCGACAGCAAGGGCTTGATCCGTTATGAATTTCTACCCTAGAGAGGTGGAGAACATTATGAACGATGCGCTATCGACTCTCGCTTGGCTTCATGATCGTACTGGTATCACGTGATCTCATCTCCTGTAATGATGGGGATAGCCAACAATGCGTGACCACGGTGCTTCGAGCGATTCCACGACAAACGTTTGCTGACAGTTTCCAACAGCACTGCAACTGATGCCAGAAGTGTGTCGTAGGTAACAATGATTACTTTGAAGGTCAGAGAAGGTAGTTTGTACCTCGTATTTCCTTTATTTTCTGAGAAAATTCACCGAACTTTTCAGATGCACCATGAACATGATACGGTGGAGCACAGATGTGGCACATTGTCAATATGGGGTAGCATACCGGCGTCTGATGTAGGGAATACACGGATACACGGATGCGAGGTCTGTTCAAAAAATTCCGGAACTTCATCCACAAAATTTTTCTACGCTTGCCTGTTACTTATTGTGCATGGTCTCATTTGAAATACTCTCCTGCACAATGGACACGCCGCTCACAACGCCGTTTCCAGTTCCAGAAGTTGTTTTGGTGCGCCCCTTGCTGCATCGCGCGAAGTGCCGTCTGCAAATCTTCATCCTTTCAGCAGGATTTTCCAGCTTGTAAATAAAAAGAGTCTGCAGGAGTCGGGTCTGGAGAGTACTCAGGATGAGGCAGCAAAGTAATTTATTTTGTGTGCAATAGTCACGCACCAACAGGGGTGAACGTGCGGGTGCGTTATCGCGAGGCAAGAGCCCTGAATGTCTCGCCACATTTCAGGCTGTTTCCTTCTCACATTTTCATGCAGGAGTCGCAACATGTCGCGATAGTACCATCGATTAACAGTTAGTCCCTGTGGTACGAATCATGATGAACTAATCCTTCGAAGTCAAAGAAATCTATCTGCATGGCTTTGACATTTGACCTGATCTAACGAGCTTTTTTTGGTTTTGCTCATCCTTTCCCGACCAGTTGTGAAGATTGAACTTTGATCTCAACATCATAATTGTTGTGACTTGGCAAGACAGCCAAGCCACTATGATTGGTAGCCGAAAGGCACGCGTTAAGCTCACGCAGGCTGGCGTGAGGTCTGGAACAGGTAAAGTAATTATACTAGCACAAAAGGTCGTAGCTGTTGTAATACTTAACTTTAATCCATAATTGGTGAACATCGGTCTGACGGTACATGCATCACAAGATAAATAGCAAATGATAATGGCGCCTTGCTAGGTCGTAGCAAATGACGTAGCTTAAGGCTATGCTGACTATCGTCTCGGCAAATGAGAGCGTAATTTGTCAGTGAACCATCTCTAGCTCGCTGTACAACTGGAGCGAGTGCTAGGAAGTCTCTCTAGACCTGCCGTGTGGCGGCGCTCGGTCTGCAATCACTGACAGTGGTGACACGCGGGTCCGACGTATACTAGCGGACCACGGCCGATTTAAAGGCTACCACCTAGCAAGCGTGGTGTCTGGCGGTGACACCACAATAATCGTTCTCAATTACGCAATCCAAAAGCTCTTCACAGATTGCGAGGCGAAAGTCTTTCTGGTCTTTATTCGTGAGCCGTTGGACGAACTTGGCGGCAACGCAATGCTTTCCAAGACGCTGTCTGGATTTCATGACATGATCCAATCGAGATGTTACTTTCTTCTGCAATCTCACGGGAAGTCAGCCTTCGATTGGCACGCACAGTTTCGCTGACATTCTTGACATGAGCGTCGTCGGTAGACATCGAAAGGCATCCTGAACGAGGGTCATCTTTAACTCCCGTCTGGCATTTTTAAACAGTGTGAATCGTTCGTAACACCGAGTACGGCTTAAGCACACGTCACCGTGGGTTCCTGCAACATTTGGTGTGTCCCTATTAAGGTTTTTCTGAGTTTCACTCAAAATTTAATGCAGACGCGTTACTTCTCTAACTCTGCCATCTCGAAATTCGCAAACTGTGCGACACAACGCTCTACTCAATACAGCATCGAACAATAACTAACAGACATGCAGCAATAAGACTTCCGGCAGTAAAACATTAAACATAGGCCTGTGCAGGGATGCCAACCGCATTGCCCTCCAACACAATATTTGCGAGACATTACGGTATGTAAAGCTATGTCCGAGATTTTTGTAAAAAAGTGTGGATAATTTAACATCCCGTCAAGGACGATATCGTAAGAACGGTGCACCAGCTTGGAATGGGCAAGAACAGGGAAGGAATCTACTCCGTTCTTTTCTGAAGAAAGATCCCGGCGTTAATTTTAAGCAATGAAAGGAAATCACAGCAAGCCATGGGTCAACACATCAAGTTCGTTGCATATCTACGTCTCTCAGTCCGTGATTATTTACCAGAGCAGTGGTGCATACTACGCTGGTCGAAGTGCTCATGGTTGGCAAGAGATGCTTCACCTGTAAACAATCTCTTGCACAGAAACGCCGCATAATTTTCTAATTTTCGCAGAGGCCATTTACAGAATTTTAGCCTATTTTGAAAGTCAGTGGCATGATAGCGATTCTTGGTAGCAGGTTATCTGATCGGTACAACGACAGGGCACACGTAACTTCTCGAGCTTCAAGGACGCAGCTAAATGCAAGAACCACACGTAACTTATATAGTATTCGGTACATTACGGTAGACGTTTGTGGGAATTTTTCTCCTGAAGGCGAGACAGGGTTTTGGCTATATTCTGTAATTACTAACTGTGCAAGTCTCTTACATATTCTGTCATTGAGCTTATCTTGGAGGACTTTCTCCAATCACAGAAAAAGGTACATACTTCGATAAAAGAAATGGATGTCTTAATTCGGAAGCCATAAAAGGTAAAAATTTCTTGCTTATGTAGAAAAGACCCACCACTGACGTACATGTACGGACAAACAAACGATTATAATTTCAGAAAAATTGGATGATTTATTCAAGGGAAAGAGCTTCACATGCCGAGCACCCTCTGGCCGTTATGCAAGCAAGACGTGTCTGAATACGCTCCGGACAGCTGTGGGATACCAACTTGACTGTCATCCGCCATACTGCCTAACAACCATGAGTGGTGGTTTGGGGTACCATTTCTTTTCGAAGCACGATCTCTTTAATTGTCATCCGCACTCTTAGGTCATGGTGGTACGTCGACGGTATTCTACGCCATGTTTTGTTGCCCTTCATAGCAAGCCGTCTTGGGTTTACTCTTCAACAAGATAATGCCCGTCCGTACACGGCGAGAGTCTCTGCTGTTTGTCTTCATGCTTGCCAAATCCTATCTTCGCCAGCAAGGAAGCCGGTTCTCTCCAGAGTTTTGAACGTTTGGAGCGTTGTGGGCGGGACCCTTCAACTAGCTCGGGATTTAGACAGTTTAGCAAGCCAGGTGAGCAGAATTTGGCACTACATTCCTCATGAAGACATCCAGCACCTCTGTGAATCAGTGCCAAGTCGAATAAGTGCTTGCATAAGGGTCACAGGTGGACCGATGCGTTATTGACTTGCTCAATTTGTGAAGCTTTTTCTCTTCAATAAATCTTCCAATTTTTCTGAAATTATAATTATTTGGTTGTCTTTACATTTACATCACATCTACAAATTTCTGTTACATTCGGATAGTTCCTTCATGATGCGTCGCGTTTTGTCTTATAATGTATTTGAGTGGCAAATTTTAACTCCCTCACACTGTAGATGTTTTTGTTGTTTACAACATTCTCCACTACACACTGTTTCTAATACTACATGTATGTATTTTGTGTGTGTGTGTGTGTGTGTGTGTGTGTGTGTGTGTGTGTAATGTAATGTTTGCGTTGTATGATGATGATGATGATGATGATGATGATGAGACAAGGGAGAGTGTCGGCGAATAGCGCCAACGCGCCGCCAAGTTTAACGTTCCCATGGGGCAGATGCATGTAGTGATGGAGGAATTATGTTAGAATTTGAGGACCTATTTAAGCCCGATGGGTCTCTCAAGCGACTCCAGTGACAACGACATAGAATCCCAACTGGGAACAAATAACCTGTGAACCATACACCATACTGGGTACCCCGTTATCTGCAACTGGTGATGGATGACTTTATTAACAGTTATGTGGTGGTACCACAGACGAATGTGTCACTCCATGGGGTACACTCGTGGTGATAACATACAAAAGAATTGAATTACAAAAACCCTTGACAATTTGGGGCAACGCAGTTATTTCTCAAACATGGCTCTATAGTGTAATTGTCATCAGAGAGAAGCAGTACCAGATGACTGGCCACATGTGGCATTTACAGTTCCTTGAAGTTACTACTAATATAGGTATATGATGTATGGCTTGCAGAATGCTACAACCATTTTTCAATGTTTATTTGATCGAATGTTCAGGGGATTAAAGCCAAAACAATGTGTGGTGTGTCTAGACAATATTATTGTTTGAAAAAGATATGAAGGGACATGTGTTATGACTGAGTGAGGTTTATAAGACGTTATACAAAGTAATCTAACTCTTAGTATAGAGAAATGTCGTTTTGTGGTACAAGAAATAAAGTACTTGGGGGCAAGAAATTAACCTAGATAGAGTATGAACAGTTCTGAGATTGGTAAATGCTGTTCAGAATTTTCCAACATTTCATACAGGCAAAGAATAGCAGTCGTTTTTGGGGTTAGGTAACTATTATAGGAAACTTGTTGAAAGATTTGCAGAAATAGCATGATCTATCATGCACTTATTTTTGAAAGGTATAAAGCTTCATTGGACATCAGAATGTGAAAGTGTATGTCGAAAATTTAAGGAATTACCGACGACTAGTCCAGTATTAGTATTTCCATATTATTAAAAGGAATTCATATTACCATCTGATGCTAGCAGTCTCACAATAGGGTGCATTTTAAGTCGGGATGTAAAGCGTGATGGACATCCAGTCGTCTATGCATCACGAAAATTTAACAAAGTAGAGAGATACAACTCTGCCATAGAAAAGAGGTGCTGAGTCTCATATGTGGCGTGAGTTACTTTTGCTGCTATTTATATGGAAAAAAGTGTAAGGTGGTCATCGATCATGCAGCACTGAAGTGGTTATTGGTGTTAAAGGATCCATCTAGTAAACGTACATGTTGGGTGGTGAAACTACGTGACTTTCTCGTGGAAGAAGTCCATAATCCCAGTAGGAATCATGGTAATGAAGATGGGCTCAGTAGGTAGATTGGTGCATTATGGATACTATGGCCTACTATTGGGGAGTGGCAAAGAACACAAGCCGCTGGCATGGCTTGCAAACTATCTCAACACAATCCCAGTTCATCGTACGCAATGGCGCATTACACAAGATGATAAATATTGGGCCTCATGCTGTGCTTCCCATCACTCTGTGAGAAGAAACGTTAAAACAGCGACGTGCTCACTTTTTATCCCGTCATGAAGGGCATAGCATAGCTGAACATTTGTGGCAGTGTGTGCGTAGACAAGATGTTGAGCAGAATGTTACAGACTGTGTGCCATGTGCACAGCAAGCGGAGTTAGGCCATCATTGTCTTCAACTGCAAAGGTTACCAGAAAGCAATAAAGCTTCTTAAATTATTGGGATGAACGTTTTAGGACCTTTTTGACAGACACCAGTGAAACCGCTATGTTCTGACCATAATAGATCATTTCTCGTGGTATCTGTGGATGGTTGCTATCCCAAATCAGCAAGCCAACACTGTAGCACAGGCAATGGTGAATAACCGTTTGCTAAAGTTCGGAATTCTGAATCGTGGAGCAAGGAACTATTATATCCGTAGGAAAATAAAAGAACAGAGTGTGTACATCAAACAAGATGGGGAATGCTAAGCCACTATGTGAATAGCCTCAACAGTGATTTCGATGCTTTGTTGCCGTGCCAGATCGTAATTTATAATGCTAAATTCCATGAAAGTACAAATTTGTATATGGTGGAAAAATGCTGTCACCATTTGAGACAATCAAACCTAAGATGGAAAAAGATGGCGAGCAACTGCGAAATTTCGTAAGGATGTTGAGAGAAATATGGAAGCCAACACCAAGATCTTTGAATATCAGAAATGGATGAAGCAGCACCATGCAAAGCTACTGAACTGTAGTTAATAATAATAATAATCATGATAATAATAATAATAATTTCGTGTGGTTCACTGGCCTGGCGCAGTTATCCAACCAGGGAAGGGGTTCTACAATTAGACTCGGGATCTAAACCAAATGTCGTTTCTGGTGGCTCCTCACATCGTTGGGAGGTAAAGACTTGGATAAAATGCAGACTGAAAAATCCAAGGTCCGACTGGGATTCAGTACCGCGACCTCTTGGTTTCCAGTCACTCGCATTACTGCTAGACCACCAGGATCGATAAGTGTTGTGTAGATTAGTGGATAACACAAACAAGACCATGTACCCCAAAGGGAAAAACGAAGAAATTCTTCACCTGGTATCAAGATCCAAACCAAGTAATTGAGATGACCTGACCAATGAACATTAAAATGCAGCTTTTGACACACACAACTTTGGTACATGTTGGGCATGTATGTACTTTTCGGGGTGCACCAGAATCACATAAGGAGGAGCAGATAGTAAGAAAAAAGTCGAAACGTGCTACACCTGTGTAAGCTACATGCATGTTACAGTATACACAGAGATCATGGAAGTAATAGTATGCTGTGACTTTGGTGTTTTATTCAGTGTATTTAATGTGCCATGTAGCACACAAAGGTATGTGAATTTTGTACAAACAATGAAGGAAATTATTGTGCTGTGCTGAAATATTAGTTGTAAATGATAATGTGTGGGTAGATTTCATTTTTGTGATAAATTAACAACTACTATGGTTTTTTTTTCTTTAGATGATGGACTTAGGAAGAGAAGAGGAGTGTGATTTACAAGATTTCTGCACTTTTAAGATTTCTGACTGACGACTGGAGATGTCAGTAGTTACGTGTGTAAGGGAGTATAGATTATTTGAATGTACTTCTAGAGTCAAATTAATGTTCATAAAGAATGAGCTAGATTTGCTGCGTGCTTTTTATAATTAGTTGTGTTGGGAAACTCAGAAACGTTTCTCGTGAATTTAGTGTTGCTTTTGCTTAATTTAATGAATGTAAAGAATCCGCCTCGATTGCAAATAGACATTATTCCCTAGTATATTGCCTGAAGTATTAAGGATGGTGGATTCTCACATCATTAGTGTAAGTGAAATATTCGCTCACATGGTTGACAAACTATTGATCTGTAAGATAACATATTGGCACGACGAATGGGCATCATTGCATACTGATGAATAATTTATTCGGTATTCTGCCGGCCGTGGTTGCCGAGCGGTTCTAGGCGCTACAGTCTGGAACCGCGCGACCGCTACGATCGCAGGTTCGAATCCTGCCTCGGCATGGATGTGCGTGATGTCCTTAGGTTAGTTAGGTTTAAGTAGTTCTAAGTTATAGGGCACTGATGACCTCAGAATTTAAGTCCCATTGTGCTCAGAGCCATTTTTTTTATTCGGTATTCTGTTTTGTGTATTTATCTTGCTTGGAGTATTGTTTGTTTGTCTTGTTAGTGTGGCGAATGGCGGTTTAGTTTGTTTTTATTTCGTTTTATAGAATATCTGGGATGATCTTTGTTTTGTTGTACATAGTGTGAGTAAATTGTGGTGAGGAATATGTTCTAGTGAATGATCGCAGTCGCAGCTGTGGCAACAGCATTTTTATTCTGAGAATATGTGCAGGGAAAAGAGGATTCTACATAAAGTTTATGAAGAGGAAGTAACGGTGAACGGGTTTTGTGTAATGCCATCACAGGTGCTCAAGACGGCCTCAGGGACTTATGAAAGTAAAACTATTCTTAGGAGGGAGAGGAGTGGAAGGATGCCTGCAGCCTGTTCTTGTACTACAACCAAGTTTACAGAATGCGGATCAAAACTAAGTATATTATACACATATATATGGCGCGCTCGTTGCTATCGCCAATTGTTATGAGCGTGGCAACCTAAGGTTTAGAACAGTTAATAGGGCACATTCATAAACAATATGACCTGTGACACTTTGGGGCCATCTTTTTAACTCCCAACAACCATAACACGTGTTGTGTTTCTGTACATGACATATATGCTACAGCACTTCCTTGACAAACCTATAGATGCACTACTCGCCCAAAACGTGGCCTTTCTGAACCAAATTATTTCTGTGATAAGTTAACAGCAGCGCAGAAGGAGCGTATGCCTCAGCATGTGCAACAGTATTGCAGTAATTACCACAACAAAAGAATGGTAATACGCTCCTCAACTTCAAGAACTATCTTCATTCTGGTTCTTATTTCTGCAGCCTATCTCTGTCTATGGTGAAAAACCAGCCAAAGTTCTGGACTCCCTGAACATCATATATCGATCAAATGAGTCTTCCTTAGCAAGTAAGCAGTCGTGATGCATACCAGGTACTACAGATTGGGAACTGGACTGGGTTAGTGTAAGAGCAGTTGGAACGATAAACGAAAATACTCGTAAAAATGTAATATCTATGTGATATCCAGAGGTATTAAAGACTGTGATCCAACAGCCCGGATCTTTTAAAAGCGGCTGGAGTGTTCTGCCACAACCTTTCCAAATCAGCATCAGCAAACTGCAGCCAGATGAGCCGGGAGGCAGCTTGCCAGATTCTGCCTCTATGGGAAAATGGTGACCTAGTATAGTGAAAGCCTCCACGCAGGCGCTGTAACATGAGAAGGGTTACCACACCCTGCATCCCGTCTCCTATTGCTGGGCCTCAAACGTGACTGGAAGCAGCGTCTTTTCGTAATAAGTCTAAGGTGCGTAAGCATAAATGCTGGCCATCCGCACCCAAAACTATCTGTCGCCGCCTGCTGCCTCCACCGAGAATTACTCCACACGACCTATCGACCACATGTGGGTCATCCAGTCTCAACTACGATTAGTTGCTGCCTCCAGTAGCTGCAGGTCTGTTTGTCGTGCCTAGCCCTGATGTTGTTGGGACCTGAACTGGAACCCTCCAGTTGGGGCCTTTGTTCTCAGTCCACACTTTGGTGCCTCGTACAATTCACCTACTGAGAGCTGCTAATGGCGTGGCCAGCCCGTACCAGGGGCTGCTGCCACTGCAAGCCTGCTTCTGTATAGCCCTCACTCGGCCAAACACATGCTTGCATCCTTGAGCTAGTGGCACCTCCTGCTGCCTAGCACTGGGCTGGGTAAGCATCTCTACCCAAGTCCATCGCACGCCACTAACACGCTGTCCACACCAACTGTATGAATTCTTCTTCTTCTTCCTCTGCTTATACACTTTAAGGCTTAAGCAATACGCCCTTTACAACGTTACATAATTAACTCCATCTCTTTCTTGGCATCTCACATCTCTTCTTCCCGAGGGATTGTACTTGTTTACAACGAATGGAGTTCTGTCTTCATCTATCTGCTTGGGGTGTTGACTCCATTCTTCCCAGTTTCTTCAATCTTCTCATTTAAACTATAAATTCCCAATTCTGCCCAGATGAGATCATTTTTTAGTGGTCACTCCTTTAGTAACTTTTGACAGTTCCTAGAAATCTCATTTCTGCTGACTGTACGTTATTTTTATCTTCTTTTCTCTCAGGCCAAGTAGCACAGGTCCTGCCATTGTTTTATACGGTTTTAATGTTGTGGTTTTTCTAACTTTATTTTTTTAAAGTTTAATTTATAGTTTCACATATATGCTGAAATTTGTTGGCTTTTTTTAAATATGTACTTATCTACTTCCAGACTTGCGTAACTGGCTAAATATATGAAACTAGAAGCTTGGTCAAGCAACTTGTTTTCAATAACGAGCTTTGATCGAACTGGGAATTTTCCATAGTGGGCCATAACTTATGTTTTAGTAACAGATATTTTTAGATTGTAATGTTTCCTTCCCAACTCATATTACTTATAGACAACTTACACACAGAGCGTAGTAAGTCTATCTGTCATTAGTAATATAGTTACATCATCTGGACGCAGCATAACATATAAATGGTAGTTCCTTTTTAGCTGTATGCCTTCATGGACATCTTTCTTCCAGTTTCTTATGAGGTCTTCAATATAATGTTAAAAAGAGTCGCTGACACGCTACGTCCCTGTCTGACACCTTGGTTTATTATTATCTCATCTTTTTTCGAAGTGCCTATATTTACGTTTATATTGATATCACCGTATATGCCTTTGATTACCTATATAAGGTGCATGAGGTATCCTCACTTGTCCATTACTGTCCACAGTCTATTTCTAATGAGCGAGTAAATGGCTTTCGTGATGTCAATAAAAGCAACATGTGTTTCTAAATCCATTTCACATCGTTTTTCTGAAATTCCATTGATATTAAAATATTATCACTGCAAGAGTGCCCTTTCCTAAACGCACTTTGCTCTTCTCCCAAACATTCATCTGTTATTACGGTCAAGCAATCGTTTGTTATTTTTGAGTAGACTTTATAAATTTGTGCGATTTGTACCTTTGTAATAGTCACATAGATTTATTTGTCCCTTTTTGAAACAGAAATTACTTCGGAGGTTTTCCAGTCATCATGGATTTTAAAACTTACTAGAAACTCATTAAACGAATATAAGTCTTTGATCGCACAGCGTCCCTCGTTACTTAATAAACTCTGCATTTATTCCTCCTGGCCAACAACTCCTTCGATTTTTCAAACTTTTAAGAATCTATTGAACCTCGTCTAATGTTATTGCTCATATATCTTGATACCATCGGGTGTTAGGTATTTTGTATTAATTGCAGCACTTTCACAGTACCATAACTTCATGTAATACTGTATCCACTTTTCTTCAATAATTACATTAATTCTAGCATTATACCTTTATAACTGATTTAATTTCTTTAACATTTTATATTCTAAGTTCTGTTCTTATACGTATCATGTTCGGCATTTGTAACTAATTTTTCCCAAGAGTCTTGATGTGCTTTTCTTATTATCTGCTTAGCACGGTTCCACTTATCCATTACAGCGAATGTTATCCTGCAATGTTTTTCTCAGGAAAGCTCATGCTGCCTGGAACTGGTTATGAATGCCTATCAGCGATGTGCATAACTTAATCATAGCAAACACTTGGTTCAAGAATCATAAAAGAAGGTTGTATACATGGAAGAAGCCTGGAGATACTGACAGGTTTCAGATAGATTATATAATGGTAAGACAGAGATTTAGGAACCAGATTTTAAATTGTAAGACATTTCCAGGGGCAGATGTGGACTCCGACCACAATATATTGGTTATGAACTGTAGATTAACACTGAAGAAACTGCAAAAAGATGGGAACTTAAGGAGATGGGACCTGGATAAACTGACTAAACCGGAGGTTGTAGAGAGTTTCAGGGAGAGCATAAGGGAACAATTGACAGGAATTGGGGAAAGAAATACAGTAGAAGAAGAATGGGTAGCTTTGAGAGACGAAGTAGTGAAGGCAGCAGAGGATCAAGTAGGTAAAAAGACGAGGGATAGTAGAAATCCCTGGGTGACAGAAGAAATATTGAATTTAATTGATGAAAGGAGAAAATATAAAAATGCAGTAAATGAAGCAGGCAAAAAGAAACACAAACGTCTCAAAAATGAGATTGTCAGGAAGTGCAAAATGGCTAAGCAGGGATGGCTAGAGGACAAATGCAAGGATGTAGATGCTTATCTCACTAGGGGTAAGATAGATACTGCCTACAGGAAAATTAAAGAGACCTTGGAAGAAAAGAGAACCATTTGCATGAATATCAAGAGCTCAGATGGAAACCCAGTTCTCAGCAAAGAAGGGAAAGCAGAAAGGTGGAAGGAGTATATGGAGGGTCTATACAAGGGCGATGTACTTGAGGATAATATTATGGAAATGGAAGAGGATGTAGATGAAGATGAAATGAGAGATACGATACTGCGTGAAGAGTTTGACAGAGCACTGAAAGACCTGAGTCGACACAAGGCCCCGGGAGTAGACAACATTCCATTAGAACTACTGACGGCCTTGGGAGAGCCAGTCCTGACAAAACTCTACCACCTGGTGAGCAAGATGTATGAGACAGGCGAAATACCCTCAGACTTCAAGAGAATATAATTCCAATCCCAAAGAAAGCAGGAGTTGACAGATATGAAAATTACCGAACAATCAGTTTAATAAGTCACGGATGCAAAATACTAACGCGAATTATTTACAGACGAATGGAAAAACTGGTAGAAGCCGACCTCGGGGAAGATCAATTTGGATTCCGTAGAAATATTGGAACACGTGAGGCAATACTGACCCTACGACTTATCTTAGAAGCTAGATTAAGCAAAGGTAAATCTACGTTTCTAGCATTTGTAGAGTTAGAGAAAGCTTTTGACAATGTTGACTGGAATACTCTCTTTCAAATTCTGAAGGTGGCAGGGGTAAAATACAGGGAGCGAAAGGCTATTTACAATTTGTACAGAAACCAGATGGCAGTTATAAGAGTCGAGGGACGTGAAGGGAAGCAGTGGTTGGGAAGGGAGTGAGACAGGGTTGTAGCCTCTCCCCGATGCTATTCAATCTGTATATTGAGCAAGCAGTAAAGGAAACAAAAGAAAAATTTGGAGTAGGTATTAAAATCCAGGCAGAAGAAATAAAAACTTTGAGGTTCGCCGATGACATTGTAATTCTGTCAGAGACAGCAAAGGACTTAGAAGAGCAGTTGAACGGAATGGATAGTGTCTTGAAAGGAGGATATAAGATGAACATCAACAAAAGCAAAACGAGGATAATGGAGTGTAGTCGTATTAAGTCGGGTGATGCTGAAGGAATTAGATTAGGAAATGAGACGCTTAAAGTAGTAAATGAGTTTTGCTATTTGCGGAACAAAATAACTGATGATGGTCGAAGTAGAGAGGATATAAAATGTAGACTGGCAATGACAAGGAAAGCATTTCTGAAGAAGAGAAATCTCTTAACATAGAGTATAGATTTTAAGTGTCAGGAAGTCGTTTCTGAAAGTATTTGTATGGAGTGTAGCCATGTATGGAAGTGAAACATGTACGATAACTAGTTTGGACAAGAAGAGAATAGAAGCTTTCGAAATGTGGTGTTACAGAAGAATGCTGAAGATTAGATAACTAATGAGGAGGTAGTGAATAGGATTGGAGAGAAGTTTGTGGCACAACTTGACTAGAAGAAGGGATCGGTTGGTAGGACATGTTCTGAGGCATCAAGGGATCACCAATTTAGTATTGGAGGGCAGCGTGGAGGATAAATATCGTAGAGGGAGACCAAGAGATGAATACTCTAAACAGATTCAGAAAGATGTAGGTTGCAGTAAGTACTGGGAGATGAAGAAGCTTGCACAGGATGGAGAGCTGCATCAAACCAGTCTCAGGACTGAAGACCACAACAACAACAACAACAACAACATGTGCGATGTTCGACTCTTTGATCGTATTTCGCCATCATAGCCACAGCAATTCTGGCTGCATGGAGACAAGCGCAGATATTCCCATAATAACTGTCTGGTCTATTGCTTTATCAACGTACTTTGTCCCTCACGTCTCTCCTCGACCTTAACGCTCTTGTCTGAACAACATGGCAGAAACAGCCGTTCCCATGACAGTACAATCTTTTCAGTCCCACTCCATCGTTCAGCCATTTTCTCGAAGTCCTCAGCAACAGGAACCCGCCTTTGGAATAACCTCCCACATCATACTAGAGAACTTAATATCATCTCCAGCTTCGGAAGGCAGTTAATGACATATCTACTAAAGCAACAATAATGATAACCATTGTTCCTGTTCTCAGTCGCTGTCCTTGCACATCCTTCTTTACAACCAAATCTTCCTCATTGTCCAGTCTTCTTAGCTCCTTAAGTTCCCTTTCCTCAGAACTTGCTATGTCGGAATAGACCTATTTTGTGTATCTATAAATTGTTTGTACATCTTACGCTGTCGTAATTGTTATTATTGTTATTGTTATTGTGATTATTATTATTATTTTATTAGTATTGTTATTATTATTACTGTTACCACTATTAGTGGTGGCAGTTGCAGCAGTGGTACAGGTACTGCCAGTATTAACTTTATTACCTCATAGTCAGTATTTTTATCCACATTGTAGCTATAGACACTCGAATTATTTTAATACCGTTTGTCACATCAAACTCTTATTTCTTAGGAAACTATGAAAAAGCGCACTGCATGCGTGAAACCCTGGTCTGATATAACAGAGGTCCTGAAGAAACATGATCAAATCAGGTTAAATAAATAAATACAACATTCCATATTCCAACTCCTTTCTCCTTCTTAGCTTTTTCTTCTTACCAACTCCTTTAAAAGCTGCTCTTTCCATACAGTTTTTCATACTTCTCCACTCTGATTCCCCATCATCCTCAGTTGGAAATTTTGCTAGGTAATCCTGTAGTTACTGTAGAAACAATTTTCCTATACTCTTCTCCTGTAATAAATTTACTTTGAATACTTCTTCTGAAAAATCTGGTTTCCTTCCATCCAGCTATTGAAGGTATTGTTCCAACTATATATCTTATCCTCTACACATCCTTACATCTTGATCCCATATATTTGAGTTCGCGATAAACTATTATATTTTTGATTTAAAACCTCGTGCCGTCTGTGTATACTTATGAATGTTTTTTCCCAAGAAAAGGATTTCATATTTTCAGTAGATTGTTTGAACTGTCTTAGCTCTGGGTCGTTATCATTAATTATTTGGTGTCCAAAAGTTCCAACTACTTCTGGTACTGGCTGTCATCCTATTCTTGTGTTTAGGTCATCACATAATATAACATTGTCTGTCTTGTTTACCTTCTTTAATTACTTTTGCAGATTGTCAAAAATTTCCTGGGCCTCTTCTTTCCTTTCTTCTCCATATACACGAATTACAGTGAGATAACTTCTGCCTCTTCTGAATTTCCATGTGAAAATTCTCTCATTTACATAGCTATAGCTCACTCCCATATTCCTCCTTGTTATTAAATAAAACTGATAGACCATTACAGGCCTCTCATTTTGAGGCGCTACATTGTATATCATTACGCAGTTCTGATATTCTGTTTTCCCCTTTAATTCCCTTTGTATGAATTTGGCTGAATAAATTATGTTGTCATTTCCACCACCTTTAAGTTTCATCAATGGCCGAGGAACAGAGTCTCACACTTGGTGCCCAGTCAAATCCTGCAGTATTATCGTGGCCAGTTATGAAGTCAGTCAGACTCGAACCACCCTGAACTCTTAATAGCAGGTTACAGAATCCGCATGCGTGGTCACAATACGACAACAGTATTTAAACCTCTAGTGCACATCGCTTATACAATCGCTACTTGGGTCTGTCACCTGCCTTCATGACGGCTAGATTTATCTTAATCCCAAAAGGTGCTCCTAGAGCCTTTACGGTTGTGACTGATTCCAGGGACAGACGGCCGATCGTGTGGTCAAAGGATATGGACATTGCATTAGATTTATTTACGTCAGGAACCCGCAGCCCATTTGGATAGGCGCTGACAATTTTTAAGGCTCGCTGTACTTACAACTAAGTTTCTAACGATGTAATCTCTGTGTACGTGACCATGTGTACATGGTATGTGTAATCCTATATGTATGGTCATTCCTGGCCAAAACCAGTAGTCTAAGGGCCAAAACGTTTGTCATCATTGACGGAAATAAGAGAAATTTATCCTATATACTCTGCCTGACAGAAAGTGAGGTTCCCAGAAGGGTAGGAGGATACGAAATGAAACATCACGGGGTAAGAATGTAAGGGGGAGGCTATATACTATTATTTCAGCTATTACAAACTAGAGTCGAATTTGCAAGAACTTGACACTATGAGCCCGTTATCAGTATGACGTTGCACCGCCTCTGACCCAGATGCGTGCACTTATTCGGTTCGGAAGGGAGTCATAAAGCTGACTCTCTCTCTCTCTCTCTCTTTCTCTCTCTTCCTCACTCCCTCTCCCTCTTTCTGCCCCTCTTCGTGTGTGTGTGTGTGTGTGTGTGTGTGTGTGTTTGTCATGTAATGCAACTCGGTTCAATCGGAAAGATAGAGACTATCTCTGCAACAGTGGGTACTTCCCCTTGTGAAGCCGATAAATAGGCCGTGGTGTCGTTAAACGGCGACAGCGTGAGGCTCCGAAAGTGGGGAACACGTGCAGACCACGTGACTTCTATCTCTTTCTGTATGCGCGATACGCTCAGTACACTGGCTTAACAACCTTCGGGCTTAGCACGTTACAAGCGACTGAAAACTGCGACCAAGCTGCAGCGTCATAGCTAATAGTTGAGAAGAAGCAGACCGTACACCGTGCCTCTCCACAACCCAGTTAATACGAAATAACAGTAAGTTACTACGCTGCAGTTAGGCCATAATACAGCTTATCGACTTCATGAAAGGGAGGTGGCGCAGTGGTTAGCACAATGGACTCGCATTCGGGAGGACGACGGTTCAATCCCGCGTCCGGCCATCCTGATTTAGGTTATCGGTGGATTCCCTAAATCACTTCAAGCAAAAGCAGAGATGGTTCCTTTTCCAGGGCATGGCCGACTTCCTTCCTCATCCTTCCCTAATCCGATGAGACAGATGACCTCGCTGTTTGATCTCTTCCCCCAAATCAACACTCCCATCTAATTCGTAGTGACCACTTCAAACCCAGGGTCAAATAACAATCATTATAGCTAACCTTCCTCACTGTAAACATAGTGTTTTCAAAATATTCTGTTAGTTACATAGTAGATGTATTATTTGGGTAATAATAGTGATTGACTCACACTTCCTACGGTTTATTGAAGTACTTGGTAGAATATTCCGATGAATACGAGAACCGTTTTATCGAGCAATTTTGAGATTCTTAAACGCAGAACAGTCTTAATAAGACTAATCCTCAATGGTAATGAATTATGGCGATAATATTTCCACTCCTCACGATTTTTCAAATGTGGTTCGATGTAAAATATTAAAAATTAAGGAAGAGAAACGAGACCCAGCCCGTGTGCTGAATACTGTTAACAGCCGCTATTGCGAAACAAACATTGAAATGGAAGTAAATTAGCAAAAGGCAAGCAAGGGGCCTCAAATCAGATGCATTATTTAATTTAAATACAGAAAACAAAATTCTTAACAGGAAAAAATGCTTGGTTGTGAAATATAATAATCGGCATAATATGTAACCTTACTTTCTTGCGATGATGGAGGATTCAGAACGGAATAAGAAGATGATTTGCAAATTTCATTCTACAATACGTGGAACGAAGATTCAAACATTCACCAAGAAACACTTGACAAGAGCGAATATCTTAATAACAGACTAACTTGCGTAATGGGGTTATTGTTTTTAAATACTTCGAGTTTAGTTTAGTCAGTTCTAAACATTGGCTCCGAATTAAATCATTCCGTTTCTAATGTGCCAATAGGAAGTGAAAGAAAGCTAAGGCGAAAAAGGCTGCAGGAAAAATGTGAAGAAATCGAAAAATAAATAAGCGTTGGAAGGAAGATTCTCCACATAAAAAGTTTAAAATAAACTTCGGTGATGCTAAAAGCAAAGGTGTTAAAATTAAGAACTTAGGAGAACTTCCGTTGCTAAATGTAAAGGAGAGAGCGGATAGTTGGAAAGAATACGCACAAGCTCTCTTCGAGGGGAAGGGAGTGTCTATTATTTGAAAGAAGGAATAAATTGATGGGGAGCTGCTAGACATAGTGGATATAGTGCTACATTCAGAGTTTGACAGAGCTTTGGAAGACTTGTAATCAAATAAGGCAGAAGGCATAGATAAAATTCCTTCGAAACTTTTAAAAAGATTGGAGGAAACGGCTACCAAACGTCAATCAAGGATGTAAAATTTATAAACTGGAGAATAGCATCACACTTTCGGAAAAATATCATCAACACATTTTCGAAAATAATAATGGAAGATAGTACAGAATTAGTTAACAGCTCATGGGCCAAAGTAGCTGACAAGAATAATACACAGAAGAATGGAAAAGAAACTTGAGTATCTTTTAGTGACGACCAGTTTGACTTAAGCAAAAGCAGAGGCACCAGAAACAGAGTTCTGACGTTTTGCTTGGTAATGGAAGTAAGACTTACGGTCTGTAGACCTAGAAATACCGTTGAACAACGTAAACTCGCAAAATGCTCGAAATTCTCAGGAAAACAGGTGTAAAATATAGGAAAAATGGGTAATATACGATTTGTATCAGAACCAAGAAGGAACAATAAGAATGGAAGACGGAGAACAAAGTGCTTGGATAAAAAAGGGTGTAAGGTAGGTATGTAGTACGTCCCCCTACTGTTCAATCTGTACATCGAACAAGAAATGGCGAAATTAAAGATAAGGATTAACTTTTAGGTCTAAAGAATGCAACTATAATGTTCGCTGTTGACACTGCTGTACTCAGTGAGAGCGAGGAAAAATTACATGGCGTACTAAACAGAATGAACAGTCTACCGATCACAGAATACGGATTGAGAGTAAACCAGAGGATCAGAGTAGTGAAAATGCGAACAGTGAGAAACTTTATAACCAGAATCTATGATCATGAAGTAGATGAAATTTAGGAGTTCTGCAACCTTGGAAGCCAGATAACCTATGACGGACGGAACAAGAAAGAGATAAAAAGCAGCCTAATACTGGCAAAAAGGGCATTGCTGGCCAGGAGAAGTCTACTAGCATCAAACATAGGCCTTACTTTGAGAAATCAATTTTTGAGAATGTTCGTTTGCATCGCAGCATGGTGGACTGTGGGAAAACCGGAACAGAAGAGAATCGAAGGATTTGAGATGTGGTGCTAGAGAAGGATGCTGAAAATTAGGTGGGCTGATACGGTAGAGAATGAGGAGGTTCTCTTGAGAATCGGGGAGGCAAGGAATATATGGAAAACTCCGACAATAAGAAGGGACAGGATGGTAAGACATTCTATAAGACATCACAGAGTAACTTCCATGGTGCTAGTGGGAGCTATAGAGGGTAAAAACTGTAGAGGAAGACAGGGATTGGAATACACCCAACAAATAATTCAAGAGGTTGGGTCTAAGTGCTGTTCTGAGAGGATAAGTTTCGCACAGGAGAGGAATTATGGCGGGCCACATCAAACCAGTCAGAAAACTGATAACTCCCACCCCCTCCTAAAAAAAACATAGATAAGAATGTGAATTCGCTATGTAAATGATATTGTGTTTTGTAGCTTTACACTTCATTTGAGATTAAGTTTTTTGGAAATTTACGGTAAGGTCTTGTGGGACGAAACTGCTGAGGTCATCTGTCCCTAAGCCTACGCACTACTTATTCTAACTTAAATTTACACTAGACAATACACACACCCATGCCCGAGGAAGGAATCGAACCTCCGGCGGTGGGAGCCGCACAGACAGTAACAAAGCGCCTCAGACCAAGCGGCTAGATTAAGTTTACCTGACCTCTGAAGCAGTTAAACGGTGCGCTGTAAAGTAGCTGTAAATATAGAAGGTGTTTGTGGAGGCCTCTGCATGACCTTGCGTTACAAACATTGCAACATTTGAAGAATTGATAGATTGAAGTATGCTGCAGTGTCTACATCTACATCTACATCCACACTCCGCAAGCCACCCGACGGCGTGTGGCGGAGGGTACCTTCAGTACCTCTATCGGTTCTCCCTTCTATTCCAGTCTCGTATTGTTCGTGGAAAGAAGGATTGTCGGTAAGCCTCTGTGTGGGCTCTAATCTCTCTGATTTTATCCTCATGGTCTCTTCGCGAGATATACGTAGGAGGGAGCAATATACTGCTTGACTCTTCGGTGAAGGTATGTTCTCGAAACTTCAATAAAAGCCCGTACCGAGCTACTGAGCGTCTCTCCTGCAGAGTCTTCCACTGGAATTTATCTATCATCTCCGTAACGCTTTCGCGATTACTAAATGATCCTGTAACGAAGCGCGCTGCTCTCCGTTGGATCTTCTCTATCTCTTCTATCAACCCTATCTGATACGGATCCCACACTGCTGAGCAGTATTCAAGCAGTGGGCGAACAAGCGTACTATAACCTAATCCCATAGGATTATCTCAAACAACGGCGTGAAGTGAAGTTATCAAAATTCACAGAGCTGCAGTGTCTGTAATCTGTACTGGCCCATACTGGCCATAAATCTGCAAAATTATTTTCGTATTCATGGTAAAGAAATCAACAAAGTAATAGAAGTGAAGTGTCGCTACCCAGTTTTTAGTGACGTCTGTGAGGAAGTCACTGTGAAGTGCTGCAGCAGCAACTACGGAACGGTAACCGCAGTTTGGGGACATGAGGGTTAGAAGAACGCATATGCAAAGGAATTGTGAGATAGGTCAGGCGCGCTTGGCGAAACTTGCACCACACAGTGGCAGTAGTCGAAGTGGGCAGGACGATATCATCACACCAGGACCCATGTTAGGAGCTACGTGACTGCCAGTCTCATAAACGGATAAATAGATGTGAATTTTGAGATACATTCGGAGTCCGTCAGCACCACCCCACGCTGATCCACGCTAGCCGATGAGACAACTCCGCACAGCCAGCTGGAGCCACGGGTTCGATATTGAAACGGGCCAGACGCGTCCTGCACTGGGTATGTTAGTGGGACTTGGTGCAGCAGTGCTGCTCATATGTCGTCCATGCCTGCGGTCGCGAGACTCCTGTCAGGGGGCAGCAGTTCGTGTCCTGCAGACGGTAGTCTTCACCTGTCTTCGTGACGGAAGCGCGCGGAGCTTGCGTTGGCAGGTGTGGTCATTCCATAGTGGAACAGTGTCAGAATAGAAGTAGGAGAGTGGTATTGACATCAAGGCTGTGGCCTGCTGTCACACCACCTGCCACTAATCGGCGTGACATAAGCATCACAATGTGCCTACAAGTGCATCTCCTCACCAGAGTGGAAGCTTTCAGCTGTGAGCTGAAGCCAGCCAGGATCGCCTGAGTGAGGCATGTCTGCCTCACATTACTAATGACAGGATGTGTATCTGAAATTGAGTAAAACACTTCTGTCGACGGTCAGTGTATCTTTGGGCACACAGGGCTGTCACTCCACCACTCACCCTACTGCGTTCAACCTACACTCTACAGAAGTAATGAACTTTGGGCTACAGACATTATAAAATCATGAAGAAGCAACGCATACTTGAACAGTTCGTATAAAATGATGTCATAGCCATGCTGCTTTTTTTGACACATTGACCATTTAGGATGATAATTCTATTTCCTTGACTGGAGTTTACCCCTGTTTCCACTACCCTGGTTCTTTGTGTTTCTCTTCTCCTTCTGTCCAAGACTGTTAATATTTTGCATTCTTCCTCCAGCTTCCTACCCTTCAATCTGCAGGACGAATTAAGAAGTATACATGTTTCAATGAGTAGAGTGTCAATGTAGACCAGGTTAGACATGAACCAGAGAAGAATGGAGCATAGTGGATGCAAAGTAGAGGAAGATGAGGAGGAGGAGAAGTATACAATCCATCCGATATTGAAATGATTAAAAATGGTGTGGTACGATGGGGCAATTGCAGTGTATCGTGGAAAATTATCATAGAAGTCATCAACAAACTCTACATCTCCAATACATGTCTATGGAGCTTGCTAGGAGTAAGGTGGCCGAAAGTAATAGCCAGAACTAAACTATGAAAAATGGGCTACCGGACACCAATAGAGGAACAGCTCAAGACCAGAGAACAGGACAACACACTCCCTGTGTCAATGAGGAGGACCAGCAGCGAAGTACAGCCCTGACTGAAACATTCAACAGGGGATACGAGGGAGCCCTCAGACTACCTGTCAGAGATCTGCAAACAAGGACATGGCAGCTGTGAGTAAGACACGGAAAGCAGTAAAAGATACAGCAAACTACAGACCACGATTGTAGCCTTTTGTGTATTTCACTGGGAATTAAAGACTCTATCCTAATTCCAAAGATAGCAGGTGTTGACGGATGTGAAAATTACCGAACTATCAGTTTAATAAGTCACGGCTGCAAAATACTAACACGAATTCTTTACAGACGAATGGAAAAACTGGTAGAAGCCGACCCGGAGAAGATCAGTTTGGATTCCGTAGAAATTTTGCAACACGTGAGGCAGTACTGACTCTATGACTTATCTCAGAAGATTGATTAAGGAAAGGCAAACCTACATTGCTAACATTTTTAGACTTAGAGAAAGTTTTTGACAATGTCGACTGGGATACTATCTCTCAAATTCTGAAGGTGGCGGGGGTAAAATACAGGGAACGAAGGCTATTTACAATTTATACAGAAACCAAAAGGCAGTTATAAGAGTCGAGGGGCATGAAAGGGAAGCAGTGGTTGGGAATGGAGTGAGACAGGGTTGTAGCCTATCCCCGATGTTATCCAATCTGTATATTGAGCAAGCAGTAAAGAAAACAAAAGAAAAATTCGGAGTAGGAATTAAAATCCACTGAGAAGAAATAAAAAATTTGAGGTTCGCCGATGACACTGTAATTCTGTCAGAGACAAGAAAGGACCTGGAAGAGCAGTTGAACGGAATGGATGGTATCTTGAAGGGAGGATATAAGATGAACATCAACAAAAGCAAAACGAGGATAATGGAATGTAGTCGAATTAAGTCGGGTGATGCTGAGGGAATTAGATTAGAAAATGAGACACTTAAAGTAGTAAAGGAGTTTTGCTATTTGGGGAGCAAAATAACTGATGATGGTCGAAGTAGAGAGGATATAAAATGTAGACTGGCAATGGCAAGGAAAGCGTTTCTGAAGAATAGAAGTTTGTTAACATCGAGTATAGATTTAAGTGTCAGGAAGTCATTTCTGAAAGTATTTGTATGGAGTGTAGCCATGTATGGAAGTGAAACATGGACGGTAAATAGTTTGGACAAGAATAGAATAGAAGCTTTCGAAATGTGGTGCTACAGAAGAATGCTGAAAATTAGATGGATAGATCACGTGACTAATGAGGAAGTATTGAATAGAATTGGGGAGAAGAGGAGTTTGTGGCACAACTTGACTAGAAGAAGGGATCGGTTGGTAGGGCATGTTCTGAGGCATCAAGGGATCACCAATTTAGTATTGGAGGGCAGCGTGGAGGGTAAAAATCGTAGAGGGAGAACAAGAGATGAATACACTAAGCTCATCGAGAAGAATGTAGGTTGCAGTAGGTACTGGAAGATGAAGAAGCTTGCACAGGATAGAGTAGCAAGGAGTTCTGTATCAAGCCAGTCTCTGGACTGAAGACCACAACAACAACATCATGTAAGGGGTTATACAGTACTACTGACAATAGTAAGTTGTAGTAAATCGTATCTGTTCTGTGTCGGTGGTCTTCTGGAACTTTCGAAGCAGCTCGTCTTTTTCTCCACTAGTGGCAATGCCTTGCTGTTTTGCGTTCAGCAGTGCAAGACGCTACCGTCATGTACCAGAACTTGAAAAGAGAATCGTTTTGTTGGAGTATCAAGCGCACTGGTCGCTTGTAGTTTCGTTGCACCTAAGTTATTCGAGCAGTTTGCTAAACTGATGAATTATGAGTTTGGAGGTATTACGTCATTTGATAGGGTAATATGGTTAACAATGCGGTTTATATGTGTAATGCGCAAGTAATTACATATGAAATCAGTGGGCGAAACCGTACTGTCATTCTCAGTCAATAGCTCCAGATATCGGAATGTAGTATTTTTTGGTTATAAAAAGGCTGTCGTGGACAGTCGTAACGTGAACAGTTGATGCAGAAAAGGGATGCGGCAATGGCAAACCTCAGCGTGAAAGTGGAGTAAATTCAACTGTTAATACAATCAAGGTGTGGTCTAAGCATTAGTAGGAAGCGTGTGACGTGAAAAAAGTTAATAAAGGAAGTAAAAGGATCTGTACCGTAATTCTTTCACGTTTGATTCTTTTAGATAATTTTTTAAGAAACTAGCCGAAGTAACATTTACCGATTCTCCCGTGTCCAGAAATATTATTGTCGGAACGTCTTCCTATTAGCATTGGTTAACACCTTCGCAGATATCACTCCTCGTATCTGTACCTCTGTTTAGCGAAAGAATTTTACGGTTTCTTCGTAACCGCTGATCCTGGCCACGACCGTTTTCCTGGGACACAGTATGTTCAGGATTAGTTTGCGCAAGGGTTTCCACTGAACGAGCACCATCGTCTACTATTTTGCTTATCACAGGGTACAGGGTGGCGGAGATAGCTTCTGGTTCCACTGTTAATGGTTTGGGTTTGGTATATAGCCTGGATTGCATCTCCTATAACAACGATTTTGGAGACTCCGCTATGACCTAAAACCATTTCCATTTCCGTTTGGCATGTTATTATTCTGATTATTCCCTGCGTTGACATTCTTGGAGTTGTTTCGCTACAGACGAGCTGCATTTATTTCAGATTGCGGCTTATTATTACAGTGCCCAGTGCCATACGGTTGAAAGTTATGTTGACTTTGTTGGGCTCTGACGTGTTCTTGTATTAGATCGATGGAATTCAGCACTGACATGAAATCCTTAAGACGATAATCTGATACGTGTATTGCCTCCTCCAGAATCTCCACGAGTAATTGTGCGCTTCAGATACCCAAATTACTGCAGTTTTGATATCGCATCGACCCAATAGCGGGCTTTCCTTAAATATTTTTCAAAGTAGCGTCACCGGCTTCATTAGAGAAAATCCTCCATTCGCAAACTGTTGAATTCTGCGGGGCCAGTATTTGCAGAGGAAAGCTCTTTTGAAGTCCTCGTGTATTTCACATGTTTCAATAGTATCTGTGACCCACATCGCCCCATTGCTATGGATATAACCCGTTACAAAACTCATTTTTTGGGTTTCTGTCCACACTCTCGGCAGTACTCCTCTGAAGCTTCGGATGAACACACCCAGGCTGAAATTGCCGTGCTTCAGCAATTTCTCTTCCATTAACAAAGCTGTAGACAAGTTTGCTGCAGGAAGAGAGACGTGTGGTGAACGTAAATTGTTGGCTGACGGCTGGCACGAGTACACACCATCACAGAGTGACCTGGGGCTTGAGGCTGGTGGAGCCTCAGCGTCACGTAAGGGGCCATCCATAAATTACGTCACACGGTAAGGGTGAGGCCCACGAGAAAGACAGGCCGCGGCACGTACGTCACCAGGACAGGCCTCAGCTCGCTTACTTGCTCAATTCAGCAGACGAAATACGTTTCTAGACCTATTAGCTCGTAACTGGGCGTTTACGTTCTAATGAGAATTGCATATTCCGCTGTAAACTGCTTTTATGGATTATTACTGACTACTAGTACTACAACAAAATACACCCCGTGCAGTATGCTCTATTCTAAGACCTTTCTTTCTAAGTTCTCCACTATGTGTTTCTGTACGAAATTTACCCCAAATTTAGCTTCCACACTATAAAACGTCTGCGTATTATCAAAACTATGTTCCCACAAAGTGTTATCAGACTTAAACTAGTATGCTAATCTTTGACTAAGGAGAACCTAATTTGAGTACAACTCGGCCTTATATTAAATGCACATCTGAAGTAAAACAATTATCTGGCTCTAATCAAAACTTTCGCTTAACTGGCATCTTGAAAACATTGTTGCAGACTTCTCGACAGCAAACAGCTAGCAGGCAACGGCTAAACTAGATTTCTACGTTTAAATAAAATATACAAACAATATTCAAACTGATGGATACCATTTGGTGCAATGTCATGACGCATAATGATAAACCTTTTTAAACAGTGGGATGGGTAGAGAAACTATATTTGTGAAAATGATATTACAATACAACGATTTTAAAATGCAGTATGTACTCAAAAAGACAGAGTAAATCTTCGGCTGATCTTCACACAGAACATTGGTCTGAACAATACTATGCTTAACAAAGTGACCAATCATTCAAAAAAAGGTATAATGATAACAGAGAATTTCTATAAATATCAAAAACCTTAGTGAGTTGACATGTTAACACAGGGAGGTGGGGTGCTCTTTCTCTGAGCTCTGAGCGCGCTGTCCTTCAAAATAAATCCTTCTTCATCTAGCACATACGATCATAAGTCAACACAGTAATACTATATACGTCCATCACCTACCACACGCCACCTAAGAATGTATCAGTCTGCGCAGAGGCAAAGACTGTGCCACATCAAAACCAAAGATTGTTTAATAGTAACAATAAATTGCTCCCTCTCTGACGTGCACACCGATAACTTAAAAAAGTCAAAATGTCATCTCCATCTTACAGTCTGCGCTCGACATAAATGGTATAATAGCTCGTTTACAGTACTTAGTCTTTTCTGCTCAAGAGTCCTCATTTCATACAATATGTAGTGCTTCAAGCAACTGTTAATCACTTTGGCACGATTTTAACTTTATTGTACCCAGTACGGCCGTAACAAATTATTAGTAGACCAAAGGACTCCCGATCGTTGTAGGACTAATAAACACTAATACTCCTTAATACCGGATTGCAGTAGAAGATGCAATTCTCATTTGTACGTGAACACCCAATTACGAATTAACAGGTGTAGAAACATAATTCCTCTTCTGAGCTGAGCGAGCGAGCGAGATCTGGCCTACCCTCGTGACGTACGCGCCGCGACCTGTCTTTCTCGCGGTGGTCGATAGGAGGGGGGGGGGGGGGGGGAGGGGATGAACAAAATGTGACATCGTGTGACAAGAGGGGGGGGGGGAGGGTAACACGACTCATAAGCTTCATCAAGTTACGTGCATAAATTCATACAACTCTAAATTTCAACTCTAATAAAAACTTGAAAATATTACCAACTCCATCAATGTTATATGGCGGTAGTATCTGTTCCCGAAAGAACAGTTATCGTGGATGACCATGCAGCGTTGCTAGAAATGAAATGATAATTAAATGGACACCCTAGCTGCAAACAGGCGTCGATGTACTTCATTGGGGACATGTTGAAAATGTGTGCCCCGACCGGGCATCATTTCATTTCTAGCAAAGCTGCATGGTCATCCACGATAACTGTTCTTTCGGGAACAGATACTACCGTCATATATAGTTAAAATATGGCTTAACGGCCATTGACCTTCTTGTGCGAACGCACACGCTATGCCCGAACTTGTACGGGACTTGGCAGATTAATCTGCCACGAGTAATGAGTATGATGGGCAAACATCTATTAGGCGCACTACGAATGTAGTGGTGTGGACATGTCGGGAATGTGGATCTCACGGGGAGCGTGCAAGGGATAAGTCCCTGCAGACGCACTATTCTCCGTGCCCGCGGTGGCTCAGATGGATAGAGCGTCTGCCATGTAAGCAGGAGATACCCGGTTCGAGTCCCGGTCGGGGCACATATTTTCAACATGTCCCCAATGAAGTACATCAACGCCTGTTTGCAGCTACGGTGTCCATTTAATTATCATTCCATCAATGTTATTAAATAATGTTTAAATTTGTTTATATCATTCTTTGGCATATGGCGACCACGTGAGTTCGTGATTGCGGTACCTACAGTGTCGCGTCTCGGCCGTCTTTGACATAACTGCGAATGGCCGTTTCTGAGGCTTTGACAAAAATTGCCGCCGCCCCGGTTTCGTCTATGTTTAAAAATTTGTATGATTCAGTCGATAATTGACTTTCGTTGAGTAATGAACGTGTAGTTATTAGTTGTAGTATTTTGTGATTTTCATTTAATCTAAGAAAAACAAAATGAATAAAAAATTGGTTTTGGTATTCTTTACTGCAAGTTATACGACGTAAGCAGTGCAGCTTATGCTGATAAAAAAAATTAAATGCAAGGCAAAGTTAACACCTTATGGCTGAGATTGAAAAGTAGTAACAATAGTGAAGATGAAGTCGATTCGAAATTCAAAGATTTGTAAATAAAACTGATATAAAAGGCAGTAGCACTTGTAGACTTGTTTCAAAAATTCCTTCGTCACCAAATCCACCAAAACAACTAGAGCCCATGTGCGCAAAAATAAGTTTGAGTTTTATATTACTTCAGTATTTCGCTCTCCCCTGCATAAAATATATTTAGTGTTCCGGCGTACATTGAAAAACGGAAAAACACAGTCAGTTAAGTTCAGTTGTTATTCAGTACTCATTATAAAAGGAAGTCAACAACTAAATCTTTGTGGCTGGTTATTCCAGATACTCTCGAAAGCTACAGGGTCGATTTTGATCCCGTTTTCACTATTGTGTAGCTGCATTCTTCAGGTGATTTAGTAGTCTACATCTTGTGTAAAATGTCATAGTCAACATTTTAGATGTGTTTTTTTAATTGCAGGAAGAAACCAAATAGGACATATCAGAAGACACTACAAATATATATGCTAGTTAATTCAAACAGCACCTACATCTAAGCCTAGTTAGAACATTTCTAAGAATAAAACTGTAGTACTACAATCTTAGTTCAGCAGTTTGCTATTAGCATGCGATGCTGACATGGGAAACTTGAAGCTATGACACACTCTGGACTTATATTCGTAGCGATTCGTAGTGAAAACCCATCTTCCTCTGATGCGCTCATGCCACAGACGTACATAGACTTTCTGAATTAGCTGCTTTCGAAAAGTTTATGAGAACGTTTTGTAAAACCCGTGTTTATTTTTACTTGCGATGGCGATCCCGACAAAAATCCGCTATACGAGCGAGTTACAGTTTCTGCTGTACAACATTTTGAAGATTTTGACTTGGGTGCTATTTATATTGGAACAAATGCTCTGGGAAGAAGTGTAGCTAACAAAGTGGAGCGACGAATTGTGCCTCTTAGTCGCGAACTTTCTGGTGTTGTATTAAAATGTGATAATTTCGGTTCCCACTTCATTTCAATACTCGAACTACAGACTTGGATATAGGAAAACGGAACTTTGAGAGTGCAGGTATCGTGTTGCCTAATGTATAGAGCCAAATGGTTACTGACGATTTTCCTGGGATGCCAGATATGTTATACTAACAGATACCAGGCTGGGTATCGTACAGACCAGGGCATTGAATGATTATGCTACGTAGTAGACAAAGCATGTACGTGCCTCACACTATTTATTACAGATTGTAAAATGGGAGGCCGTCGCGTTTACAGTGTATGGCAACATAGCCTGTGGCGGTTACGAGAGGTTTTTTTTTTACCAACACCTGTTTCGATTAAAAAGGCTACAGACAGGTTTGTAACCGTAGGAAGTGATGACTCCGAAGATAAATTTGCTCCGCTGTTGCTATAGCTGTCCTCGGATCTCCGATCGTCATTACATTTGAAACAAGTTCCGTTGACTATTGTCCCACAGTCTAGCGGTATGTATTTAAACGATAATATAGTGTCTTCGGTCTATATTTTTCTTCAGAGAAAGCCGCTAAGCAACACATGCAATCACGTAAGAACTAAGAAGAGGTTTTGCCCATCAGGGAGATTCGTCTTCAAAGAATTGCAGCTGGACTTGGAAAGGAGGTTCTTTGATTGATAAACGATGATGATGCTGTGTAACTGGATGAAGAAGATGTGGAAACATTGAATGCCCCTAACATTATCCAAATAGTGAACGAACTGTCTGCCCTGCATGTCATGAATGATGTAAGGGAACTGGTTCAAAGTCCATGAATACAAAACGATTAAATCTTAATTCGTTCACTTGATTTGTTATGTTTCGTTAATTTTCTAAACTATTTGATTTATTGTTAATTTTGTGAAAAAAAAGGTTTTGTGCAGAAATATAAAATTTTGTAAATGTTTCTTTTTTAATTCAATAATGTCTAAATCAAAAATCTGTAAATTTTGTGACTTCACAACCCCTGGTTTACACAAATGTGACCACTCGTGACAAGAACGGTGGCAGGGAAAGGGGGGAGGTGCTACAAAAATTCGTCTGACGTAATTTATAGATTGTCCCTAATCCTTTCTGGTATTCCTAGACTGCCTCCTTGACTGCCCCAGACTTCATTTATGTCACATGTAACCGTTTAGAATGTCTCAGATAATTAATTTTTTACTAGACAAAGTCCGGGTCTAAAGTTTATTTCGTTTTTTTGTATCTCCTGTTTTACCTGACCGTCAATAGATAAACTTGCAGACGACGAATTTGGAAGTGTAGCCTGCATGCTTTAGCTGACGCATTGGGTAACTTGTTCCTCTTTCTATTGTGCCCAAGGGTCTAATTCTGCTGCAACATTTTTTCTTTTTTTTGTGGTCAGTGAACTACCACGCACTAAGTTCTTCGGGAGCAGTAGAGACGGTTTCTACTTTTTTCAACAGTTTTTTCTGCTGTGTTGTCTAGCTTCTTTTGTCGTCCCTTAATTCCGAATACTTTGGTAAAGAGCGTTTGTCCTGTCAACATACACTGTTCTTGTGTTCTGCTCATTTTAGAGAATTTCGTTCACCAAACCAGTAATTTGTGTTGTCGTTTGGTGCGCTGCTAAGTCCTAAACGTGACTAGCTACAGCAGCAAGATCGTTTAGTTGGCATTTCTTCTACCTTTAGTAGTATTTTGTTTCGTCTATAAATTTTCCATAGTGGTGCGCATCAACCTTAACTGTTGCAAGATCGTGGTTAAGATTTCTACCATTACGAAGCTAGCAACTTCTGTTTAGATAACGAGTCCTACGTCTTCTACAAACTGAATATTCTCTGGCTGTTGATGCTCCATTTTACATTGAGCACGAATCCTAAGCATAACAATGAAATTCACTACTTCTACTTAAGACTGCCACACCCTTCTTAAATATTACATGACAAAACACGTACATGAACTACCTGTAATAAAATGAATATACATATAATCACTACATATTTTCTGTATAACTACAAAGGAATAGAAGTAGAATGAAATATCTGTGTCTAACAGAAAAGGTCTGACAGTTTGCACCGCCATCAAAATTAATTAGAATCCTACAAGGGACTAGGGCTCAGGTGATACGGGAGGTAAGAGTTATTGTAAGAGCTTGTTTGGGATGTCTTACAACCCGAGATATTCATGTGTGATTGACATCAGTGACCACCAATGCCGCATGACCCCACCAGTATACGACATGGAACAAAAATACAATACAGTGATTAGTATATTACAATGACATTACAATACTCCGTGGACCTGGTTAGTGTATTCCACATACGTACTCCCTCTACGCTTAACTACAATAATTTCAATATAATATTTAATTTGTCTTTGATAATAGTTATGATACGTACTGTGAAAGGTTAGTATTAAGGGAACCTACACGACACTTAAAACTAAATGTACACCAAATTCTATTATTAACTGTGGTCAGTAAACGGTAATGATATATTATTGTTCTGTGTGATACCTTCCCATAACAATACTGATGGCTTTCTGGGATAACCAAATGTTCTTACTTGTGTTGCGTGATTTTGTCAGCTAGGCTACCATAAAACCTAACTATGGGATATTTGACAAGCACAACATCGACTAAAATTCATGTTTTGGATTGACGAAATTTTTGGTATCTACTTGGATACATCATCAAAAATTTGAAAAATTTTCACAACTATATCTCATAAATTGTACTCTGTATTCGGTCCTTCTATGATATATTTGCAATAAGGTAGAGAGGCATACGGAGAAAATATTTACGCCAAATACCTCTCTTGCGATTGTGGGTTCTTTAGTGCGTGACGGGAAAGAAAGAAATTGTTTTCCATTGTAAGGGATGAGTAAGCCTTCTTTCAGCGAATACCTGACGCTAGCACTCGTCCTACATACTAACAATAATCAGTAAGAGCTTTGCTGAATAAATGAACTTGATTTTTTCCTGTATTGCACCACCTGTGAAGCAAGAACAACATGCGCTGTGAACTCCCTCGCTGTAATCTAGAGACCAAAACAAGTAAACAAGTTACAACAACGAGTCTCGCAGGATTCAGTGTACTGTTACACAGTTTGCTTGCAGTGTTGAGTTGAATTAAGATCAATGCAGTGTTTGTACCAAGTGTGTCCGTGTGCAAAATTACGCGTTTTGCTGATGTTTCGCAATGGGACCTAATCCTAAAACGAAAAACATTACAGATAGGTTTTGGAGTCCTATCCTCAAATTAAAGGGTGGTTACGTTTTGTTGAAAATGGTACTACAATAGCCTAGTGTACTTACTGCAAGTGCGAAATTAATGCAAAATAAACAGACATTAAAAAGAATATTAAAACACAGAAACAAAGCATATTTTCGGAACCGTACGAAAGCTCTCGACAACGGAGGCTTCTTTTTAAAAGCGAGACTAAACCAAATGCCCGTAAATTATCGGAAGCAAGAAGCTGCATGCTCAGTGTTGACCACAGTTCATTTCTTTCGTGTGATCACTTATCACAATTATGTCAAAAACAATTTTCAGATAGTAAATGTGAGAGGGAACTCCATTTGCAGAGAACTAATGCAGAGAAATTGTCGCAAACTTGTTAGCTCCACACTTTTCGGAAATGCTGCGTCAAGATATTGGTGTAAATGGATTCAGCATAATTTGATGACTCAACAAATATAGCCATTACAAAATTACTTGGTGCTTGTATAAGCTATTTCAGCATCTCGACGAAAAAAAAATTGTGAATGTTCTTGGGTATGGTGAAATTAGAATTTGGAACAACTGAGGCCACATCGTCCACACAGTCATCTTTGCAAAATCTACACCTTATTTTAGATCTATGTGACGATGCTGTGCTGAGTATATTTATATGTTTTGACGATGCCATTACGGCCTTATCACTTTAGGACATGGTGTACAAAAGATCTGAGGATGGCCATTACTGACTGAAACCGATCATCGTCAAAAGAATTGATATTGTGATCAAAGACTGGAATAAAAAACCTTTGACAGTAGTGGATCACTGTTCATATACGCGACTATGTCGCAGCTGGTGAAAGTAGATATCCTGACAAGTGATTCTGATTCGTATGTAGATCCTAAACCATATATGGGGTATGAATTTGAGAAAATGACTTCAGAAATTAAACTCAGTCGTGAAACTAAAAAGTCCTTCGTAAATGGTGCATAAATTTCACAATAAAACTCACCAAAGAGCTAAGAAATAGGCTTCCCAATAACATTCATATCCTGAAAAAAATTAATATACCCTTTGTAAACAATGTTCTCAAGTCTCTTAAAGAAGCTGTTACTGAATTGGCTGTAATATTTGGTTAGACTATGCCCAATGTAACTGAATCCATCATAGGTCAGTGGCGGAATATCAGTTTCATAAAATGGGGCAACACTAGTAATACAGTGGCTTTTTGGGCTGAAATACGTACTTATAAGAATTCCACAGTCATGAATTCCTTTCAAGGGTTATGGTGTCTCGCAATTAAAGTGTTAAGTCTTCCCCCTTTCAAATGCAGAAGTGGAGAGACTTTTCAGTCAAATGAGCATTATGAAATAAAAATTGTGTAAGAGGATGATATCGATCACTGAACTCGACTCTTATATTAAGAAGTGGACTGAAGCGCATAGGAAAGGGTTGTCACTCACATGAACCAGCTGACTCCGTGTTGAAGTTCACAGGTGCAATGTCAAATTACACCAGACAGTCTGTTCCTGACAATGAAGCAGCTGCACCTAGTCATCTTCAAGAATGGAGGAATATGGAAGTGAGGTTGAGGACTTAATGTACATGTAAGATTCAAAGAAAACGCATATTTTAAGAAGATAGTAACTGTTCTCGAAAAAAACATATACCATCGATGACCGTGCAGCTTCTCTAGAATAAACGATAATTAATTGAAACCCTCAGCTTCCGACAGGTGTTGTTGATATACCTCGATGGGGACAGCTGAAAATGTGTGCCCAGACCGGGACTTGAACCTGGTATCTCCTGATTACATGGCAGACCCTCTACCCATCTGAGCCACCGAGGACACAGATGAATAGCGCGACTGCAGGGCCTTTTATCCCTTGCACGCTTCCCTTGAGACCGACATTCCCAACTGTCCACAATCTACATACGTAATGTATCTAATAGATATTTACCCATCCACTCATTACTCGCGCACACTAAGGTGACGATTCCCGTAAGAGTTCGGGCAACCTGTGCTCATTCGCACAACAAAGGCAATGGCTGTGTAGCCTTTAACTAGATATATGAAGATAGTAACTGTTCTCGAAAGAACAGATACCATTGATGACCGTGCAGCTTCTCTAGAATAAATGATAATTAATTGAAACCCTCAGATGCCGGCAAGTGTTGTTGATATACTTCGATGGGGACAGCTGAAAATGTGTGCCTCGAACGGGACTCGAACACGGGATCTCCTGCTTACAAGGCAGACGCTCTATCCATCTTTTTTTTGTTTTTTTAATCTCATTTTGTTCGCTTTTATTCGTTGCATCTGTTCGGGGCGGACGTCGTAAGACATCCGTTTAAGTTCGTTGTTCATCTATTAACTCAGTTTTTTTATTACAGAGGGCAGCTAACCCTCCGATCCACCTGAGCCACCGAGGATACAGGTCAACAGAGCGACTGCAGGGACTTACCTTCGCATACTTCCCGTGAGACCCACATTCCCAACTGTCCACAGTCTAATACGTAATGTACCTAATAGATATTTGCCCATCCACTCATTACTCGCGCACACTAAGGTGACGATTTCTGTAAGAGTTCTTCTAGAGAAGCTGCACGGTCATCAGTGGTATCTGTTCTTTTGAGAACAGTTACTATCTTCATATAAATATATAGTTAAAGACTACCCAGGCATTGACCTTTGTTCTGCGAATGCGCACAGGTTGCCCGAACTCTTACGGGAATCGTCACCTTAGTGTGCGCGAGTAATAAGTGGATGTGCAAATATCTATGAGGTGTAGATTGTGGACAGTTAGAAATGTGGGTCTCACGGGAAGCGTACAAGGGATAAGTCCCTGCAGTCGCGCTATTCACCTGTGTCCTCGATGGCTCAGATGGATAGAGCGTCTGCCATGTAAGTAGAAGATCCCGGGTTGGAGTCCCAGTCGGGGCACACATTTTGAGCTGTCTCCATGGAGGTATATCAACAACACCTGTCGGCAGCTAAAATTCATTATCATTTTTTACTTATTTTAAGTAGTATCTGGCATCATTATCAATTTAGTTTAAGTATAGTAATAAATTTTAAGCGAAATTTGATATTTTATTCATTTCTATATTTACTATCAAAAAAAGTCGTGATCAAGACTATTTTTGATAGTAAATATTTGCAACACGTTGATCACTGTCACTCCGATAATGTATTCAAAAGTATTCTGGGTTTGCACCGCGTCATAATGTAAAAACTACTGCTGCTATAGAAAAGCCAACGCTTCGGCCACGATTGCAGCGGCCTTCTTCTGGGTTGGCTTTTCTATAGCAGCAGTAGTTTTTACATTATGACGCGGTACCAAACCCAGAAAACTTTTATGTCGACTGACTCTGGCTGCGGAAGCCTACGCAATTATATTCAAAAGTAATTTCTATATTTCCTTTAAATTAGGGGTATTTTGTTTAAAAACGACTACATTTTAAATGGCTTTTGGGAACGTTCAGCACCACCAAACTGACAACACTGGTAGAACAAACACACCTGTGTTACGTGTCAAAGCTCAACAGACGGAGTAGAAGGGGAGTGAACTATTAAGGACTGTACTGTTAACCTCTTAGACGAAGTGTTTCCCACGTATAATCGAATTTTGCTTCCATAAACGTGCTTCAGAGTTTGGAAACGTGGCCAGATTTCGCAAAGTAACGTGTTCTCTCTGTTAACAATCCCGTACAAAAACCCTACGATCACGAAGTAAGTGAAGCGGATGTTACTACTATTACTAGGGTGAAAATAATATCGCTCATGACGTTATTACAACAACAATCCCGGCACTCAGAGGGATTATTGAAAGTCCCCCCTCCCGCACTATCTGGCTCGGTCGCAGAGTACACCACCTTTCCGGAGGAAACATTTCCTGTGGTGACCAATTGTTATTGCACGGTGATTGATGCCGCGGCAAATCCGTGTCCAGGCTATGAGATCAGCTTTAGCTGTTCGCGGCGGCCGGCGCTATCCCGCGATAACTGGCGCCAGTCCGTTATCTAACCGTGGCGAGCAGGGAATTCCCGGCCAGGCTTTTTGCGCGGCCGTCGCCTCGTGCGAACTGCAAGCTCACCGCTGCCTGCCGGAACCGCCGCGCGTCCGGCCGCTGGCGTGGCAGCGGCTGCTGGCTGCGATAGCGCCGTGCCCTGCCTGTGCGCGACCCGGCGCCATCCCAAGCTGGCCGTAGCGTCCGCACAGTCAGCTTCCCGCGGGCTGCACACAGTCTTACCCCCGCAAACCTCTCGTCACATTTTTATAATTTTTTTATTTATTTCATTTCTATCCACGTATGACTTACCATCTTGGGGCACAGACAGGTCGGATTTATCTCTGTTTACAAATATACGTTTGTATCGGCTAATAGAATTAAATTATTTTATCAGTCAATCACTTAAAAAAATTGAGTCAACTGTACCGTAAAATGAGGTGAATAGAAACAATGGGGCGAATACAAATGAAACTACAAGACAGTCGTAGCGTCCGCACAGTCAGCTTCCCGCGGGCTGCACACAGTCTTACCCTCGCAAACCTCTCGTCACATTTTTATAATTTTTTTTATTTATTTCATTTCTATCCACGTATGACTTACCATCTTGGGGCACAGACAGGTCGGATTTATCTCTGTTTACAAATATACGTTCGTATCGGTTAATAGAATTAAATTATTTTATCAGTCAATCACTTAAAAAAATTGAGTCAACTGTACAGTAAAATGAGGTGAATAGAAACAATGGGGCGAATACAAACGAAACTACAAGACAGTTCTGTGCTGTCGTGTCAGAAGACAAGTAGTAGTATAATTCGAATGTTTGTTGGTCTATGTTAGTAATGAATCACCGTAACAGGTGTAATGGTTCTTTATTTACGTGACCATTACGGCACTCCAACCCCAGTTCTCAATACCAGTAATAACGTAATAATTTTCTGCGAAGTAACAGACATATTTTTGTGACAATATGCACATTTGGTTTTATTAATGTATAGGTACTCCGATGTATCGATATATTACAGTGATATGGGTCTTGTGTGTATTCATTTCTGTGAGACTGTCATAATATTTGACTTACTTGTAACCGTTTTGGCGCGAATGCGCACAGAGCAGTCTTTGTTTCACTTTGGCAGAAGTTAACTTGTTATTTCGCTTTATAAAATAACAGTCAAGTCTTGTGTTTGGTTAAAGTGGAAATTAAATATACGAAGATTGATACAAAACTGTTTTCTTGATGATGTGACAATTAAGAAGAAGTATATGTGAATTTACAAGAAGTTTAATAAAAGTGTGGATCGTGAACACCAAGTCAAAAATTACTTCTAGCATACCATTGTTCTGATCTGGGATTGTTTGATCATTAAGAATTTCCTGAAAAATGCATTTGTTAGGTCTTCAAATATTGCTAAAATACATTTCTGGGCCTTCCAGCAGTCAAAGTGGAATCACCCTAGAATCAACAAGATGAGCCATAATAACTTCGACGAAATATACGTGGGAATTCATTTAAAATAAGTGCCAAATTAATGACTTTTTTACAGTGACCTCATTATTTCCATTCCGACGATACCATCCACAGTCAATGACTTTGTTGTTGCCCGATAAAGCGAACATATGCTGCGTGAGCAACATTATTAATCTGATTTCTAACCTACTTTGCAAGTGGTGGTTCAGAGCTAATGACACTGTCAGCTGATATTTTGTTCAGCCTATGACAAACATTGGATGTGGTGCTGAATTTGCGAACTTCAAATTTTAATTGTTAGGGTCAGTCTCAGTGGTATTGTTTTAATTTAGGTATAAGGCACACAAATTTGCAATTCCGTTTCATTAAACAAAGATTCGGTGTTGAAGTGTACTTTGATCGGCTAACAGAAAACTTAGGGTGTTTTTGGACTTTATGGAGCGAATAGAAACAATAATCGTCAGTGTTTCTTCAGAAGAAGACAAAGAATTTGATCGAAATGAACAACAACCTGGCACTGTTCCCAGCCCAGGAGATTACGGAGTGATTACAGTAATATGGAAAAAGTGAGAAGTCATCTAGATTCTATCCATGGAAAATATGTTATTTCTAAGATAAAAATTATGTCGATGCTTTTTTTTAAAGAAAAAAGCATGGTCTATTAAACATGTTTATTTTAACATATGAACCGTAACTATTTAGTCAAGGAGGAGTTGTTAGAAAGCTCTTCGTTATGACTTGTAGACTAAAATACACCATTTTCAATGTTATGTCAGTGACGTAATGTACACCGGTGTGCGAAACTTAAGGACGACAGTAACTTTCGGGTGATGTGTCACTACCAAGTAACACAGCTCGTTGAAACTTGGACCATAGAAATAACTGCTACAGTACACACCGAAGAGCCAAAGAAATTGGTACACCTGCCCAACATTGTCTAGGGCCCCCGCGTGCACGCAGAAGTTCCGCAACACGACGTGGCATGGCCTCGACTAATGTCTGAAGTATTCTGGATGGAATGACACCATAAATCCTGCAGGGCTGTCCGTAAATCCGTAAGAGTACGAGGGGGTAGAGATCTCTTCACCAGAGCACGTTGCAAGACATCCCAGATAAGTTCAGTAATGTTCATATCCGGGGAGTTTGGTGGCTAGCGGATGTGTTTAAACTCAGAAGAGACTTCCTGGAGCCACTCTGTAGCAATTCTGGTAGTGTGGGGTGCCGCATTGTCTTGATGGAGTTGTCCAAGTCCGTCGAATGCACAATGGACATGAACGGATGCAGGTGATCAGACAGGATGCTTACGTACCTATCACCTGTCACAGTCGTATCTAGACGTGTCAGGGGTCCCATATCACTCCAAATGCACACGCCCCACACCACTACAGAGCCTCCACCAGCTTGAGCAGTCCCTGTTGACATGCAGGATCCATGGATTCATGAGGTTGTCTCCATATCCATAAACGTCCATCTGCTCGATAGAATTTGAAACGAGACTCGTCAGACCAGGCTCTGAAAGGCCATATCGATGATGTTTCATTAAATGGTTCTCACACTGACGCTTGTTGGTGGCCAAGCATTGAAATCTGCTGCAATTTCCGGAAGCGTTGCAGTTCTGTCACATTGTCGATTCTCTTCAGTCGTCGTTGGTCCAGTTCTTGCAGGATCTTTTTCCGGCCGCGGCGATGTCTGAGATTTGATGTTTTGCCGGATTCCTGATATTCACGCTACACTCGTGAAATGGTCGTACGGGAAAATCCCCACTTCATCGCTACCTCAGAGATGCTGTGTCCCATCGCTCGTGCGCCCACTATAGCAGCGCGTTCAAACTCACTTAAATCTTGATAACTTGCCAGTGTAGCAGCAGTAACCGATCTAACAACTGCGCCACACACTTGTTGTCTTACATAGGCGTTGCCGACCGCATCGCCGTATTCTGCCGGTTTACATATTTTTTGTATTTGAATACACATACCTATTACAGTTTCTTTGGCGCTTCAGTGTAGTATACTATAGTATAGTACTGAAGGTAACTGAAAGAAATAGGCGGAGGTACGAACAGAAATGACACTGTTACTCAAAGGCAATAATTATGCCTCAGTCACCGCGATACATGATGATACCGTGAACATTACTGAAGGAGTGACATGGTTCTTGATATGGTGCGTGATCCCCACACAGGGCAAGTCCTGCTCTGCTAAGCGCTCATATGCAGGCCACAAGGTTGCTGAGGACTTCTAGTGATGGGGCGTTCCATTCCCACACCAGCGCGGCTGATAACAGTTGGGTGGCCATTGGCGCATGTGGGCTTACTGCCGTACGTCTCCACAATGCATTTACACGTTCTCACTTTGATTTAAGTCGGAAGAACGAACAGGCCAGTCCACACCATGACACTTGGACCACCAAAACTGTTATGACCGACAATGCTGGACATAACCTCAATAGCAAGAGGTGGAAACACACAATCTACAAATCTGCCGAACGAGATGTTTCTGTAGGTCTATGGTCTTCAGGCCAAAAGTCACAATAAATAAATAAAATGTCGTTATTGTGGTCCAGGTCTTAAGGAATGGGCAGGCATGATGTTACATGGGATTACTGACTTCCAAATCTTTGAATACATACACTCAGTGGTCAACATTATTTTGACACTCTAGTCCTTCTTCATGTTTTTCATTTCAGGAGTGCATTTGAGTCTGACTTCATTATTTGGATGATGGCGCACGACCGCACCGAACAGCACTTGTACAGCAGCTCTTGGAACGGGCGGGTATTCGCCGATTGCCCTGGCCTTGCCGTTCCCCTGACTTCATAAGCTCCACATGCACCAGCGACCATCTAGCAATGGTCACCCTTGCAGGTGGAGGAGTAGAACGCCCTGCACAAGAACTGCTTACTAACTTTGCGGCTTGTATGGGAGTATGTACTTTGCAGAGCATGCATTACCGTCCGTGGCGATCACACACCATATTAAGAACCATGTACTGTCTTTTGTAACGCCCAGTGGACCATCATGAATGGAGGTAACTTCTGTGCACTAACTATCTTCACAATACAGATGTAATTTCTGTTCGTCTCATTGTGTATTTCTTTCAGTTACTTTCTTTACTATACTACGGTAATTATATCTTTGAACGGGCTAAGTTACCCTGAGCTACTTCTATGTTACTTGGCAGTGACACATCACGAGCAAGTTACTTTCTTAAGTTTTGCACGCCATTGTATTAAGAAAAGAACCAAGTCTCCAATTTAATGTTACAATAAAATAATTTATGTATGACAATTTTTATTTGGAAATAGAATACAAACCACAACTCATGCAATATTTTTAGCTTTTGTATTGAGTAAAACGTTTTTGAATTAGATACATTTTGCTTCTTATTCTTTTTGAGGTTTTGTCTGCAGAATGAAGTCTCATGCAGAAGTTGATATCTCAAGACGCCACCGCGACTAAAGACAGTCGCTGCCAAACGCAGCAACGAATCGTAGACATCGGTGTAGACATGCCCCCTAGTGTTTCCTTACATCGCCGCAGCCAGAAAGTTGTTTACACCCTAGCGTAGGACCACTCAGCCCTTTGTACATGTAATCTGCGATCAAGTGTAATCATCGCTTACGACGACAGTACCGTTGTAGTACGGATTTGGGTGCGTGCAGGAAGAACAGTTATTCGGAATTTATTATCAGTTTAAGAATATTGTACTCTAATGTGAAACTACCATTCTGTAATGAAGTGCTAAATGTTTTAAGCATCAGCAACAACTACATGTCATCTGTGTGGACAAAACTTATTTCCAAGATTAAGTATTTACCGCGTCCAAGTTCTTATAAAATACTAATAATTTGTGTGTGTGTTGTGTATCCGCTCGACCTGCTTACTGTAATACGCCACAGTGGCAATGAAATGCCCCGTTGGGTATTTTCTCCGCTACATAATGGCGACGCTGAACGGTACACGTTTCGTCCGTGAGTAGTCTCCCCAAGCTTCCTTCTGGCTCAACGTGAATCACATGTTACGGTGTCATTCATATTTGTCTATTCCCTTTCGTGTCTAACATTGTGTTGAACCATGTCAGATCCCCCACGAGAGATGTGTCTAAACGGCGTTGTTCAGTTTCATGCGCAGCAGACTAAACTACTGCTTCTAAGCCAGTGTTGCCAACTCGGTGATACCGAAAGTTCCCATAGGCCATTAAAAAATTCCTCCATTCTTCGAGACGACTGACTACGTCCGGCTGTTCCATTGCCAGGAGCAGACTGTCCGGTGTAACTTGACGCTGTACCTGTAAACTTCAGCACGGAGTCAGGTGGTCCATATAAATGGCAACACTTTCCTATGCACTTTAGCCCACTTCTCGATGTAAGAATCGTGTTCTGAGTATCGATGTCATCCTCTTACGCAATATTGATTTCACAATACTCATTTGACTGGAAACCCTCTACACTTCTGCCTTTGAATGGGGGAGACTTAACACTTTAATTGCGAGACACCATAACTCTTGAAACTGATTCATGCCTGGGAATCTTTATAAGCATGTGCTTCAGCCAAAGAAGTCTCTATATTACTAGAGTTGCGCCATTTTATGACACTAATAATCGGCCACTGACTTATGGTGCATTCAGTAACGTTGGGCATAGTGTAACCAAATATTTAAGCTAATTCAGTAATCGGTTCTTTAAGAGAAACTATTTTACAGAGAATATAATTTTTTCAGGATATGAATGTTATAAGAAAGCCTGTTTCTTAGTTCTTTTCTGAGTTGTATCGTTAAATCTATGCACCGTTTACGAAGGTCATTTTTAGTTTCACGAATAAATTTAATTTCTAAAACCATTTTCTCAAATCCATACCCCTTATATGGTTTAGGATCTACAAACAAATCGGTATCACTTGTCAGGATATCTTGAGAGGCACCCACATGCCTTGTTCATACTGTGGCATCAAGCAGTCAGGCCTGCAAGATGAGTGGTCTATCAAGCGAGTGGACTCATTCTTATTCATCGAGTAACATGAACTCTAGTACTCACGATTAAGCTACAAGTTATTCTCCTGTTTGAACATTACGCAACGGAAACGCACACCTGACTATTAGTAATTTATACAACTCTGACTGTTCACTACACACTGGCAATACCACATTTTCCTTCTTATTTCACGGCTTTGATCAAAACGTGGCCATCGCACTGAATATGAATGGCGCACACATTATAAATTCTGGATATCATGACAACATACAGTTCGAAGGAAAAGGCCACCAATCTTTTTCTTTTCACTATCTCTTTTTATTCCGATAAATTCTATAACCTAAACACACAAATTCTATAACCTACAACAATAACACATGAGAAATTTCGCCCAGTGGACATGGCTTTACATTGGTGATTCTCAATCTTATGGTCTCATAATTATTTAACGCTACAGTGGACTTTCTGGATAGGATGGTGGATCTTTTGCTGTATCTCACACTTCGACTCTCACACCCATCATCACGAAAATTTCCTCCAGACCGAGTGGTACAAAAAGGAACATGCATAACCCACTGCCTCTGAAACTATCTTGTTACTCTCCCATGCCAACCACACATACTTAAATTTCATGAAATACATCACACTGGCAACATGCAATACAAAGAATAGTCACAACATTATAATCACATCACTTTCAGCTTTCCCACTTCAATTAGTATTTATCCCAGTTTCACACGACACTGCCCCACTTCGTAACTTTTCTTTCCTACTATGAACTCTGGAGGATATATGCAAGTCTTCCTGTGCAATGCAAGCCAAGTGGCGTTGCTGGATAGATGGCTGACTCACCTTGCTTCTCTCTCAGAGTATTATAGTTTGAATCAAGCGTCACACGGAAACATAACACGCAAAGTACTATTAAGAGCGTATTCATCACACACGCGAGTCCTCAACTGATACCATGGACGAGTACTTCTCTTTATCCTTTGTCTCATACACAGATTGAGACTCACACAGTACTCACCATGTGGAAGTACTCGTCTCTAATTTCAAGTCCTGCACACGCCATTTCTTAAATATTTCAAATTATAGTACACACGCTATTAATTCAGCTTAACTTAAGCACTCGGAAGTATTTCACCTTATTGCTACACGTGGTTTCATTGTGACCGTTGGTCACTTCCGAAGATTACTATGATCCCCTTAATATTACCTGCCTGACATTTAATTCTCCCCACAAAAGTTCCTGAAATAGAGAAATTATTATTTCAAACTACTCTTAAGTATTTCACATGAGTACCATGTCTCCACTCTTTTGTCTTTACAGAGCACACCTAAGACAGGTCTTACCAACACTAGATCCAGCGGCAGAATACTGAAACATGGCCGTTCTTCAGGTCATCTCGCACCTCTGTCGAGGTGGGGGAAGACCATGCTACCATACTGGTCAGCCACATTTCAGGCGCTCAAAGCTCTGGTAAGTTTCATCTCTTTGGTTCCACCAAAGGTGACCAAAGGACGGTCTCAAAGATGATCATATATTGCACCTTCACTATCTGTGGTTAGCAGACGACCATACATTCATTCATTTCGCAGATCTCACCAAATTGGATGTAGGGATTTATTTTGTGGGAGTGCACATGTGATGAATTGAATAAATAAATTGTCATTCTTTCCCACACTGGTATCCGGCTTCGCTGTATTAATTGAAATTGAGTTATTATTAGAAAAAATATGTTGTACTGACAAGAATAACTAAGAATGTCCACTTTCAATGTCGGGCGGTACTGTACCCTTTCACCACCGGCTACCTATGCAGAAAAAAATGGCACGGTACTATCCTTAGGTTAGTTAGGTTTAAGTAGTTCAAAGTCTAGGGGACTGATGATCTCAGATGTTAAGTCCCATAGTGTGTAGAGCCATTTGAACATTTGAAAGCCATCGCGTCTCACGCACAGCTCGAGTTTTCGTAGGTTCCTCCCCCTCATTTAACGTTTTATGAATTTCCCTGTACACTGCTGGCGAAAACCTGTTGAATCAGTTGTAGGTTTCTCGAGCGAAAAAGTCGATATTTCTTGGTAGTGTCTCTTGTGTTGCATGACAGATGGCTAACCGCAATGAACGACGAACACAAAGCATCATAATCAGGTGTGATAAGTTTAAATCTCGTTTCAGCCTCTCATATGAACCATTGTTATTCATGAGTTTACAGACGCATTGTCTACCCCGACCCCAATCATATTTTGTGGGTCAAGTTTATCACACCCCAACAAAGCTTTTATTGAATTAATAATGGCTTCAGCTGTTCCAAATTCTAATTTCACCATACCCAAGAACATCTACACTTTTTTTGCATGTTGTTGTTGTTGTCTTCAGTCCTGAGACTGGTTTGATGCAGCTCTCCATGCTACTCTATCCTGTGCAAGCTTCTTCATCTCCCAGTACCTACTGCAAACTACATCCTTCTGAATCTGTTTAGTATATTCATCTCTTGGTCTCCCCCTGCGATTTTTACCCTCCACGCTGCCTTCCAATACTAAATTGGTGATCCCTTGATGCCTCAGAACATGTCCTACCAACCGATCCCTTCTTCTGGTCAAGTTGTGCCACAAACTTCTCTTCTCCCCAATCCTATTCAATACTTCCTCATTAGTTATGTGATCTACCCATCTAATCTTCAGCATTCCTCTGTAGCACCACATTTCGAAAGCTTCTATTCTCTTCTTGTGCAAACTATTTACCGTCCATGTTTCACTTCCATACAAATACTTTTCACTTCCATACAAATACTTTCAGAAATGACTTCCTGACACTTAAATCTATACTCGATGTTAACAAATTTCTCTTCTTCAGAAACGCTTTCCTTGCCATTGCCAGTCTACATTTTATATCCTCTCTACTTCGACCATCATCAGTTATTTTGCTCCCCAAATAGCAAAACTCCTTTACGACTTTAAGTGTCTCATTTCCTAATCTAATACCCTCAACATCACCCGACTTAATTCGACTACATTCCATTATCCTCGTTTTGCTTTTGTTGATATTCATCTTATATCCTCCCTTCAAGACACCATCCATTCCGTTCAACTGCTCTTCCAAGTCCTTTGCTGTCTCTGACAGAATTACAATGTCATCGGCGAACCTCAAAGTTTTTATTTCCTCTCCATGGATTTTAATACCTACTCCAAATTTTTCTTTTGTTTCCTTTACTGCTTGCTCAATATACAGATTGAATAACATTGGGGAGAGGCTACAACCCTGTCTCACTCCCTTCCCAACCGCTGCTTCCCTCTCATGCCCCTCGACTCTTATAACTGCCATCTGGTTTCTGTACAAATTGTAAATAGCCTTTCGCTCCCTGTTTTTTACCCCTGCCACCTTCAGAATTTGAAAGAGAGTATTCCAGTCAACATTGTCAAAAGCTTTCTCTAAGTCTACAAATGCTAGAAACGTAGGTTTGCCTTTCCTTAATCTTTCTTCTAAGATCTTCTTTTTTTGCATAGAGATGCTGAAATAGCTTATACAATCGCCAAGTAATTTTTTAATGTATCTGTTGATTCATCCAAAATTAAACTGAATCCATTTACACTAATATCTTGACACAACATTTCCGAAAAGTGTGGAGCTAATAAGTTTGCAACAATTCTCTGCATTTAGTTTTGTGTAACAAAAGAAATGAACTGTGGTCAACAATGAACATGCAGATTCCTGCTTCAGATAATTTATTGGAATTTGTTTTAGGCTTGCTTTTAAACAGAAGCTTCCGTTGTCGAGAGCTTTCGAACGGACCCAATAATTTTCTGTGTTTCTGTGTTTTAATATTCTTTTTAATGTCTGTTAATATTGCATTAATTTCGCACTTGCAGTAAGTACACTAAGCTCTTGTAGTACGATTTTCAACAAAACGTAACCACCCTTTAAATTGAGGATAGGACTCCCAAATCTGTCTGTAATGTTTTTCGTATTTGAGATTTGGTCCCATTGCGAAACACCAGGGAAATGTATTATTTTGCACACGGACACACTTGGTATCAAACACTGAAGTGAACGTAATTCAACTCAACACTGCAGGCAAACTGTGTAACAGTGCACTGCATTCTGCGAGACTCGTTGTTGTAACTTGTTTACTTATTTTGGATTCTAGATTAGAACTAGGGAGTTCACAGCGCATGTTGTTCTCCTTTATAGGTGGTGCAATACAGGAAAAAATCAAGTTCATTTATTTAGAAAAGCTCTTACTGATTACTGTTAGTATGTAAGACGAGAGTTAGCTTCAGGAATTCGCTGAAATAAGGCTTACTCACATCCTACAATGGAAAGCAAGGTCCTTCTCTTCCCTTACGCACAATGGCAAGAGGGATATTTGGTGTACATATTTTCTTCGTATGCCTCTCTACCTTATTGCAAAACTATTGCAGAAGCACCGAATGTAGAGTACAATTTGGGAGTTACGGTAGTGAAAAATTTTAAGTTTTCCCATAATACATCCAGCAGACCGCAAAAAGTGGCCAATCCCAGTCATGAATTTTAGTTGCTGTTGTGCTTGTCAAATACCCCATATTTAGCTACTCTTACTCCGAATTGGCGACACTGTACTCAAGGTTCAACAGACAATCACATTGCTGTGCCAACAAGCAGCACCTTAACCAGTTGCTGTTCCCAAATTTCGCCAGTTTAACAGAAAGACGAAGACTGGCCTGAATATCGCTAGAAACTGGAAACCCACTTTACAAATCGTTCAAATGGCTATAAGTACTATGGGACTTAACATCTGAGTTCATCAGTCCCCTAGACTTAGAACTACTTAAACCTAACCGACCTAAGCACATCACACACATCCATGTCGGAGGCAGGATTCTTTCCAACGAGAGCGCAAGGGAACAGTAGAACAACCATAGACAACATTTTTGTTCGTTCCTCATTACTAGAAGGGCATTCTGTTATCAAAAAGGTGAATGGCCTTCCAGATCATGATGCACAAATTTTAACTCTAAAAGATTTTCGTGCTGCAACACATGTTAAATATAGTTATCAACTTTTTAGGAAAGCTAATCCAGTTGCTGTAGAGACCTTTGTAAACCTTATTGAGGAACAAGAGTGGCAAAATGTTTATAGTGCTGATACAGTAGACGATAAATATAATGCTTTCCTCAAGACTTTTCTCGTGCTCTTTGAAAGTTGGTTTCCGTTAGAACATTCAAAACAGGGTACTAGCACAAACAGGCAGCCTGGGTAGCTGACTAGAGGGATAAGAATATCCTGTAGAACAAAGTGGCAATTATATCAAAACGTTAGAAATAGTCAAAATCCAAATGCAGCAGCCCATTACAAACAGTATTGTAAGGTGCTTAAAAAAGTTATTAGGAAGGCAAAAAGTATATGGTATGCAGATAGAATAGCTAAGTCTCCGGATAAAATTAAAACCATATGGTCAGTCGTAAAGGAAGTGGCTGGTTTGCAGAGACAGGTCGAGGATATAGAATCAGTGTGTAGTGGGAATGTCCGTGTTATTGATAAGTCGCATCTATGTACAGTATTTAATAATCACTTTCTGAATATAGCAGGCGAACTAGATAGGAACCTAGTCCCAACAGGGAATCATATAGCGCTCGTAGAAAAAAGTGTTCCGAGACTGTTACCTGAAATGCTCCTCCATGATACTGACAAGAGGGAGACTGAGTTAATAATTAAATCACTAAAGACCAAGAACTCTCATGGATATGACGGGGTATCTAGCAGAATACTGAAGTATTGTTCTATGTATGTTAGCCCAGTACTTAGCCATATCTGTAACTTTTCCTTTAGGATTGGTCGGTTTCCTGACCGATTAAAGTACTCGGTAGTGAAGCCACTTTATATAAAGGGAGACAGGGATAATGTTGACAATTATAGACCTATTTCTATGCCATCGGTGTTTGCTAAAGTTATCGAGAGGGTTGTATATACAAGGTTACTGGAGCATTTAAATTCACATAATTTGCTGTCAAATGTTCAGTTTGGTTTTAGAAATGGTTTAACAACTGAAAATGCTAGATTCTCTTTTCTCTGTGAGGTTTTGGACGGATTAAATAAAAGGTTGCGATCTCTAGGTGTTTTCTTTGATTTCACGAAGGCTTTTGACTGTGTTGACCATAAAATATTACTGCAGAAGTTGGACCATTATGGAGTAAGGGGAGTAGCTTACAATTGGTTCGCCTCTTACTTTAAGAACAGAAAGCAGAAGGTAATTCTCCGCAATATTGAGAGTGGTAGTGGTGTTCAGTCCCAATGGGGCACCGTTAAGTGCGGCGTTCCCCAAGGGTCGGTGCTGGGGCCACTGCTGTTTCTTATTTATATAAATGATATGCCTTCTAGTATTACAGGTGATACAAAAATATTTCTGTTTGCTGATGACACCAGCTTGGTAGTGAAGGATCTTGTGTGTAATACTGAAACAGAGTCAAATAATATAGTTCATGAAATAAGTTCGTGGCTTGTGGAAAATAATTTGATGCTAAATCACTGTAAGACTCAGTCTTTACAGTTTCTAACTCACAATTCAACAAGAACCGATATTTTGATGAGACAGAATGGGCATATTATAAGCGAGATGGAACAGTTCAAGTTCCTAGGCGTTCGGATAGATAGTAAGCTGTTGTGGAAAGCCCATGTTCAGGATCTTGTTCAGAAACTAAATGCTGCTTTATTTACCATTAGAACAGTATCTGAAATAAGTGACAGTTCAACACGAAAAGTAGTCTACTTCGCATATTTTCATACGCTTATGTCATATGGTATTCTTTTTTGGGGTAATTTTTCTGATTCGAAAAGGGTATTTTTGGCTCAAAACGGGCTGTTCGAGCTATGTGTGGTGTAAGTTCGAGAACCTCTTGTCGGCCCCTATTTCAATAGTCTGGGAATTCTGACATTGCCCTCACAGTATATATTTTCTTTAATGTCGTTTGTTGTTAGCAATATTAGCTTATTCCCAAGAGTTAGCAGCTTTCACTCAGTTAATACTAGGCAGGAATGAAATCTGCATGTGGACTACACTTCCTTGACTCTTGTGCAGAAAGGAGTGCAATATTCTGCTGCATGCATTTTCAATAAGCTACCACAAGAAATCAAAAATCTTAGCAGTAGCCCAAACACTTTAAGTCTAAACTGAAGAGTTTCCTCATGGCTCACTCCTTCTATTCTGTCGAGGAGCTCCTGGAAGAGCTGAAAAATTAAGCAAATTCCAGTGTTACATTGTTGATTTCCTTTATTTAAACTTACGAATTGTCGCCTGACTATGTTACTTATATTTCATGTTATCTGTTTCTGCTATCGTGTTATAATTTCGTGTATTGACTCGTTCCATGACCATGGAGACTTCTCCTTAATTTGGTCCCACGGAACAATAAATAAAAAATAAATAAATAAATAAAACCTGCGACCGTAGCAGGAGCGCGGTTCCAGTCTGAAGCGCCTAGGACCACTCGGCCACAGCGGCCGGCAAACCCACTTTACAGCTTGCAACATTACATATATGCCGCGCTGTGCTTTTCTTCTGTCCGCGATCGGAGCCGATTTGTATTGTGCGCGGACTCACGTCCCGAAGAAACGTCTTGCTAAGACCTCGTTCGTAAGCTCGACGAGCATTTTGACACACAGAGTCACGCAGCTGCAGCGAGATTGAAATACTTCAGTCTTAATAAGCAGCCAGTCTTTAAAACGTTGGATTGCCGAACTTAAAGGGCTAACAAGGCAGTGCAGGTTCAAGTATTCTTGTGGAGTGATTTACTGTGATGTTAGGTTATATGAAGCCAACTCGCAAAATGTGTCAGATGCGGGTATTGGCTCTGCTATTCTAAAACTACCAGATCTGGATCAGAAAACAGTTTTGCCGCTATTGTAGCATATCAAAGTATAGGGGACACAATTGAAGTTAATTCCATGGTGTTTCGAGACTGCAGCCGGATGAGGTCGACTTCTTGCGACGATATTTCGGCGGACAACGAATGCGTAGGAGAGAATTTGTAGATGAATATCTGGAGACGGAATGGAGGAAGAGTGGAGAGGGATGTAGTATTGAACCAAGACCAAGGAAGTGAGTGGACAGAATTGGAGGGGAAGGGAGCAATGATGAGGAGTGGATGGGTGTTAGGGGCCTCCTAGGTCGCGTGGTCGTGTAAGGGAAGGCTATTAAAGTGTGGAGGTTATGGAGGTGTAGTAATGGGGAAATGTGGTGGTAGAGGTGCAGCTGACTACCGGGATGAGTAAGCAGTGGGGGGGGGGGGGGGGGAGGAAGCCGATCCGAAAGGCTAGGCGGAGTGCATGGCGTTCGAGGATCTGTAGGGCATGATAAAAGGAGGGAGGAGCACAAGTCCATGCCACATTGGCCTAGCAGGGGATGGTTCGGATGAGGGCTTTATAGGTATGGAGGATTGGACTGTGGAAGGGTGCAATCCCCATGTTCGGTCGGTTAGTAGTTTCAGTAATTTTACTCTGTTATGGGTTTTCTGTTGAATGGTTAGTAGACGAGGCTTCCATGGTAGCCGCCGATCGAGTGTTAGTCCGAGGTATGTTCATGTGTTAGTTAACTGGATAGGACAGTCGTAAATGGTTAGGTAAAAGTCGTGGGAACGGAAGCTGCTGGTGGTTCAGCTTATAATTATGAGGTTGGTAGTTCACATCGTTAACTTTATAGAAAAAATTGTCACGGAGACGCACATGCAAGCCAGCTGTTACATGAGCGACCTCCGTCGAGTTTCTTGCCCTCCTCGAATATTGCTCCATCTAGTGCATGTAGGTGCATGTGTATCTGTGATACTACATGCACTTTCGCTGTTGGAATGAGGGTTCACGGAGTTAAATTTCAGATTTCAAATTAATAAAGTTAACTGTCGCTAGAAGTGTCATTCGTCATAAAACGTCATATTAAAGAAATCACAACTGATGCTGATTTTGACTCTTCCTCTATTTCTGGTGGTGGTGGTAAGGTCATAGGTTACTACTCATCGGTTCCTTAAACCAACTTACGCTAAGGACAACACACACACCCGTGCCCGAGGGATGTTTCGAACCTCCGACGGGGAGAGCCGCGCGAACCGTGGCAAGACGCCTCAGATTGCGCGGGTATCCCGCGTGGCCTCTATTTCTCTTGTTCATGGTGCACAAGGCGCTCGGTCTAAGGCGAACGTAAAAGCTAGTAAAAACAGAGCTCAGATTACCTGTAAATGTGAAGGTAAATCTTTTCAAACCAGTATGTACGTAGTCTATTCTAGAATAATGTGAGTAAATTTTGTCAGTGTTTTTGTATCGTAATTTAGAGTGTTACCAGTGCGGCAAGAAAGTCATATACAGACTGTACGTCTACAATATTGCAATTCATAATCTAAGTCTAACACGAGGCTACAGTGCAAATATATTATCGAGTCCACATAAATAAGGCTGGCACCTACTCAGGCAGGCTTTTTTTTCATGGAAGACTTCAACAATTGTCGACTGATAGAAGAACAAACTTTTAGTCCAGTTATGGATGCCTCAAAAGCCGACCGCGGTGGCCGTGCGGTTCTAGGCGCTTCAGTCCGGAACCGCGGGTCTGCTTCGGTCGCAGGTTCGAATCCTGCCTCGGGTATGGATGTGTGTGATGTCCTTAGGTTAGTTAGGTTTAAGTAATTCTAAGTTCTAGGGGACTGATGACCTAAGATGTCAAGTCCCATAGTGCTCAGAGCCATTTGAACCATTTTTGATGCCTCAAAAGACAATAAAGTTTCTATTAGAGCTGGGTGCATCTGTTTACCTGATCAATAAGGACACCTAAGGGTTAGCCCATGGCTACAGATGCCTAATTCTGTTTTGTCTTCATGTAACAAACATGAAATACCAGTACTTATGCCGTTTGACAGTAAATTTTCGCGACTTTACAAAACTTGTTTCATTTCATGTACTATGTTCCAGAAACAATGCAAACATATTTGTTTGGCTGGTTGAGCCTCTGCATACAAGACAGTCTGTTACATCAGTGTCACAGTGTCTCACACTAAAGAAGCGTCACAATTGTTTTGTTCGGGTCCTGTTCCCCACGTTATACACGAGCAGGGCGCTCAGGAACTGCAATGATGGAAAGACGATGGCGTAATACAACCTGTTTCTCAAGTCAGTGGGATTTCAAAGCCACATTGCACCCACGAAATATGGTGAATTCATTGCGGCTCCCATCACTGGAGAAATTAACGGACAGATTAGGACAAGGCAGGTTGTTTTCCAAGACTGATTTACAGAAGGCATATTTAAAGTTACCACCTGCTCAACATTTGGCAAATTTAGAAATATTCTTTGAAGTTCGTTCTGCCGCTGGCGTAAAGTGTTACAGGGACAAGCGCTCCTTCGTACATGAAGAACTTGAAAATTTATGACATGTTACGGATGCACAGAGTATTCATCTTGCTCATTTGCACTTGTCTGCGATTACAGATCTGCCGGCGACCTGTAACATTAAGGAGCTCCAGGCTGTCAGAAAAGCGTTTGTTTTGTGTGGCCCCAAGAATGTCAGGACACAAGTCAGTAGTTAAAGGACAGAGCGTTGAGTCGCCGTTGTGTGATCCAGCTGAGCCTGTTGTCTCAGCTGTAGGTGCGTCTTTTTATGGGACAGGAGCTGTGATCTCCTATGGAATTCACCCATCTGATCGACCCATTGCTTCTATCTCAAAACATCTCAACAAAGTGCGGTGCAATTACTGCCACCTTGAAAAAGAGGCTCTCGTCATTGTCTATGATGTAACAGAGTTGCAAGAATATGTGTAGAGTCCACAGTTCTATTTTTTTTTTTTTTTTTTTTTTTTTTTTTTTTTTTTTTTTTTTTTTTTTTGCGGATAATCGGCTTTCAACAGCTTTGTTCATTCCTTCCAAGCCTGTCCCTTAGTGGACAGCCCAAAGAGTGCAATGTTGGATTGTGTTATTGCCTAATTATCAAAAGGAGTTGTTGTATAGGTCCATTGCACAACATTTGAACACTGACTTATTGTCTTGATTACCGGTCGGTACAGAACAAGTGTTCGGTTCATCTAAGGAATAATGCTATCAAATTGATACACAGAATTTTGAACATCTTCAAATCCTCTTTACTTTCGGCGTATTGTTGGAGCAACTGCTTCGATCTCAGCTCTTCAGATAGTTTTGCAATATGCACATCATGGGTGGCCGTGCACGTTAGACAGAAATTTCCCACCCAGTGCTGCATAGCTAATTTTCACCCTGTCATGTGCTGTCCACGTGGTCAAGTGTTCTGCTGTTGCATGCACACGATGATGATGCATGAGTTGTCATTCCTCATTCCCTCCAGGGGAACTTTTGTCATTATTGCACCAAGGTCACTGGAGCGTAATTCGAACACAGCAGTTCGCTCACCATCATTGTACTTGGCAGGGTCTAGACGGCCAGACTCAACAAACGACCTCTCGTCGGAAGGTGTGTGCAGACCATCAGTCCGCTGCGACGGAATGTTCTTGTGAGTGGGTATTCCGTCCGGGCCGTCGCAACGCATCCATATTGATTTCGCGGGTCCATTCTGAAGCGGTTGTTGGTTGTAGATGCATATAGTAAATTTCGTTTTGTTATCCCCATGACATTCACCGCAACCGCTAGTACTGTATCGGCTTTGTCTTTTATTTTTTGTCGCAATGTTTTCGTGAGGTCCTTGTCTCGGTCACCAGACCGCAATTCACGTCGTTTTGTGCCAACAACAGCATATAACAAGTAACTACCGCCCCTTCTCACCCTCAGTGTAAGTGAAGCTGAACAGTTCGTTCGAACGTTCAAAAGTCACATTGAGAAACTTCATTCCTCTCACACATGGGAGCAAGCGTTAAAGATTTTTCTTTACTCCTGTCGCTCCTAGGCATGTGCTTTCATTTTCTGCGGCTGCCGCGGAAACAATTAGTTCCGTCGCGTGAGACAATGTTTCACCTTCAGGAGGAAGTCGTCATTAAAGTTTGTGGCAAGAAACAGCTTTGGGAGCATGATGTCATTACATGGGTGTTAGGTCGTTCATCTCGTTCAAGGTTCTTGCTGGTTGCATCGGCGTCACCAGAATCAGCTGCAGAGCTCTTACGTCGGCGATTCAACAGCAAAATTTTTGCCCACACACCCAATATGCGCCTGGGGTCTGCAACACCAGTCTTCGCCGCCTCTCTGCCGATCACAGACGGCGCCAACAAGCGTGCTGCCAATGGAGATCGACGTCGCGCCACCGCCGCCGCCGCCACTGCAACAGCCGATATCCGTGGATAAAATGGTTCAAATGGTTCTGAGCACTATGGGACTTAACTGCTGTGGTCATCAGTCCCCTAGAACTTAGAACTACTTAAACCTAACTAACCTAAGGACATCACACACATCCATGCCCGAGGCAGGATTCGAACCTGCGACCGTAGCGGTCACGCGGTTCCAGACTGTAGCGCCTAGAACCGCACGGCCACTCCGGCCGGCTATCCGTGGATACGACGGCCCCTAACAGCCAGCGCGATGTCCTTAGAGTTCTACTTGCAGTCAACCCGACCACAGCGTCTGAGTCACGGGATGCTGGCGTGGACACTGTGGCCAGTTCGTCGGTTGGTGTTATCGGTCACTCGCAAGGTGGATATCGGGGTGTGGACGGGGAGCTACTATCGCTCGCCATTACACTCCGTGTCTCCTCATCTACGTCTGCATTTAGGCATACCCTCCACCCCTTACCGCCGTCGTCATGTGGCACAACACTACATGACGACAGCGTTGAGGTTTGAAGGGGACGAATGTGATGTCTCACGGAAAAGTTGGTACCTCATTACGGCACCAGCAGTAAAGACAGTCGCTGCCAAACGCAGCAACGATTCGGAAATATCGGCATAGACACACCGCCTAGTGTTTCCTTACGCCACCACAGCCGGAAAATTACGAGTGTATCCGAGCACAGTACCGCTCAGCCCTTTCGCTATGTAATCAACGATCAATTGTAATCAACACTTATCTGGATTCGTGGGAATAGACCAGTGATTCTGAACTTATTGTTAGTTAAAGACTGTTGTACTCTGATGTGATACTATCATTCTGTAATGAAGTGCTAATGTTACAAATGTCACAACAACATAAATTTCATGTCATCTGTGTGGACAATACTTCTTTCCAAAGTTAAGCATTTACCATGTTCAAGTTTTAATAAATTACTAACAATTTGTATATGTGTGTGGTTTAGTATGTGTTCTATCTCCTCTTGATCTAGACTTGCTACTCTACGCGACACTTTTGGGTAAAAAACAGATTGTAACGTGTCTACTTTCACCACAAAGACCCATATATAGCAAAAAATTGTTTCTGTCCATCTCATTTTACGGTGACCATTTCTTTAAGAAGGAAAAACAAAGACGATAGATTCTTTAAGAAAATAAAAAAGACTGTATAGAACTAACAGAGAACTACGGTCGCAGGTTCGAATCCTGCCTCGGGCATGGATGTGTGTGATGTCCTTAGGTTAGTTAGGTTTAAGTAGTTGTAAGTTCTAGGGGACTGATGACCACAGATGCTAAGTCCCATAGTGCTCAGAGCCATTTGAACCATTTGAACTAACAGAGAAATGACTGCTACGCAAACTGGCCACTGTGAAGGCTTTCGTAAAGCTTCCCTTCCATCCCTACACTTGTGCTCGGCTGCATTATCTATTTCTGACAATCTAGTCTGTTGTTATGTAATGTAGTACAGTAATTAAAACCCAATGTATCACCTGTACATCTATTTTTATTATGATTGCAGATTTACGTGACTCGTGTTGGCTAAAAGTCGATCAGACTCTTTCCATTTGGCACTGTCGGTGTTTGGCACATTGCTGTCCGTGTCTGCGTGCGTCGGCATTCGTGTCTGTGGTCTCGTCAGTTTCAATGCCTGCACCACTCATTCGCGCCCTTCTATTTCGTTGTCTATAGCGCCTAACGTCCTTATACAAATTGCAGAAAATGTGTGAGACTGTATTTGGTCTATTATTTGAACATTTCCGTTGTACTGTGTCTCTGCGTTATATAAGTTATCTCGAGTTTGTCCAGGATGTATCACGTCTCCATATAGTCTGATTTGTTCATGGGATCCTATCTCCCCGATACGTACAACTATTTCTTCTGGACTGTACTTACTCATGCCTGAAATCGACTAAAAGTAAAATAGTGAAGAAGTAGCACCGCCAAAATAGAACTGACCTAAAAAGATTTCTGAGAATATCATCACAGCTTAATCGAAACAGTAAGTAGGTCACCTATCGATGGCGTCTTCTGCAAAGAGAAGAGCTCTTGTTATCTAACTTGTGTAACTTAGTTCAGGTCAGTCTCCTAAACATTTTAAAGCCCGTTTCAGCGTGGATCTCCCTTTTTTATGTTGGTCGATTGTGAACATTTGCACTCGGCAGAACAGGGAGCTAAAGCACACACCTACGTTTCGCTCTAGAGATGTGCGTGTGCTACTTTAGGAATAGTGGATTCTGTGAAGGGTACGATCCAACTGCTTCTGAAATGACACATGTTTTAGCGGTGCAAACATATATTTAGTCAAATTACAATAATCAACTTCTCAGTTTCTTACATTCTATCGCATTAAAATATTTAAATGTTGTAAACCAAAAGCTGAGTCACACGGCCACATTGAACAGCCGCGCCGAGTGAGACAACTTACTGATTAAGAAACTGACTTGAGCTAGGAAGGATTACGGCTGAATATTCAGTCAAGCTGTGACGGTTCCCATTACAACGCAGCGGATGTCTTGCCCATTTTATTGCAAATAATATTAAATTTGGTCCTGAATTATAAAGTCTCCGTAGTATAAAACGAGAGTGAAACGTGCTCGTTGTTAAAGAGCAAGAAAGGAATATTGTAATACTATGTAATTTTTTTTTTTTTTTTTTTTTTTTTTTGCTTTCGTTTCGGCCTGCTATGGACCACGAAGATTTTTATCTCTTCCCTGATTGTGTTTTCCTCTTTTGCCAGTAGATTTTCATTTTGGCTGACTGTGCTTCTTTTCTCTGTTTTGACCATTTGCAGGCAGGCCGTGGAACTGGCGTAGTAAGGGAAATAAGGTTTTCAGTAATTTTGACTTTCTTCTGAAAACTTCTCGATCCTGAATGCCATCAAATGGAATTTCAACTTCCTGTAAATCCTTTTTAACTTGGATTGCCCATTTTGAATACGACTTTGTTTTTGAAATTGATGAATGTATGCGATGAAGTCTTTGCGGGTTCATTCTTTCCAGATGACCAAAAAACATCATTCTCCGCTTCCTCATGCTGGTAACAATGTCTTCTGTGTGTTCGTATAATTCACAGTTGTATCTTCGGTGGAATTCTCCGTTTTCTTTGATACTGACAAGGATTTTCCTTTTTACCGGTCTTTTATTTCAAGTTTTCGTAGTGGTTCTTTCTTCGTCATGTTTAAACATTCTAATGCATACAAAGCTGACAGTCTAATTACGGTGTTATAATGACAAAGTTTAAGGTTTAAAGACAAGTTTTTGCTTTTGTATAAGTCTTTGCACAGATAAAGCACATTCTATTTTAGAACACCTACTTTCTACAGCTGCATTTTGTGAACCGTCAGACGTAATTATTTCTCCAAGATATTTAAATTTCTTTGACTGCTTGATTTTCTCTTGTTGTATTTCAATATGAGGAGGAGCGTGTTTGATGTTTGTGATGAATTCAGTTTTGTTAAATGCTATTTTTAGGCCATTCTTAGCAGCAATTGATTGTAGGCTGGACACTTGACCCTTAGCTTCGTCAACATTATTTGCAATGAGTGCCAGATCATCAGCAAAAGCCAAACAGTTTCCACTGAGGCCATTTCTTTTGTGCCCAATTTGATTACCATAACCCGTCGGTACGATTGTTTTCCACTCTGTGACTATCTCTTCCAGGACACAGCTGAAAAGCAATGGAAAGAGCAGGTCAACTTGTCTCACCCCATTTCAAATGGTTCTGATAGTTCGCCTCTGAACTTGACCTTTGACACCGTGTTATTTAAAGTGGGCCGGCCGGTGTGGCCGTGCGGTTCTAGGCGCTTCAGTCTGGAACCGCGTTACCGCTACGGTCGCAGGTTCGAATCCTGTCTCGGGCATGGATGTGTGTGCTGTCCTTAGGTTAGTTAGGTTTAATTAGTTCTAAGTTCTAGGCGACTGATGACCTCAGAAGTAAGTCGCATAGTGCTCAGAGCCATTTGAAAGTGGCGCTTATCAGATTGATTGTTTTCCTATCTAGACCAAATTCAGGAAGGGTGTTCTTTATTGTTTCTCGATCAGTTGAGTCATACGCTTTTTGAAAGTCGACAAAGGTCACAACAAACGTTTTTGATCTTGATTTGGGGTATGATATAACCGATTTCAGGTTATGGATCTGCTCTGCACAGGATCTTGATGTCCAGAAACCAGCTTGATATTCGCCCAATTGTTGATCTAAGACTGATTCAGCTCTGTTTAACAACAGTCTGGAAAAGATCTTGTACGTCGTTGGTAGGAAAGAGATTCCTCGGTAATTATTCAGATCACTCTTATCGCCTTTTTTATGAAGTGGGTGAATAATTGCTACGGTCCAATCTATGTAAATATTAAACGTAATATGCAACAGCCATCGATATTGACCAAGTGTAAATCTTATAATTTGCTTTTATTAATGCTATTGCTAATCATCTTAACAATAAGTTCTGTCAAACAATTATTGGCGTACTATCGAATACAAACGGCTGAAGATGACATGAATATTGGTGAAAATCAAATCTGAGATTTAATGAGCTACAGAGTCGTGTTGGTTCGTGTTTGGCCTGGGCTCACAATCAACTTGCGGCTTTACGTTGTATATGCATTTTGATACCTGAGACGGGCAGCAAGGACTTTAGAATCGTGTCGCATTCGCAGGGATTTTTGAGTAAAATAAGTAGCTGAAGCGCTGATAACTTTTGTAGTATGACAGTATGTTTGACTGCCTCGAATATCCCTTTTTATTTCTCAAGACGACTGCATCAAAACCCACCAGCCAAATAACTTTATGTCAAGAACTTTATTTTCAGCAGAGAATCTCTATACCAGTGGGGGGAACAAGGAGTGAGATACTGGATGGTACAAATGTCGGTGAGACCAGATTGATCTCAACTTGAGACTTAGTACAAGCAAGTACTTTATCCAGACCATAACTCTCAGTGCTACATACTCGTCAAGAAATTCTGTATTGACATCAGTATAGTCTACAGGTAAAGTAAGTTCGCTAAATTAATGACCGACCAAGGGGTCAGCTTACGGGGCAAGACTCCGGTTCTCCGCGGTTTGCATAAAGTATTCGTCTCCTGGTAAGGGGTTGTCGACTCTGGAATTCTTGAGTTGGCGACTGGTAAGCGCTGCCAGTGCCCGGTAACTGTAAACTCTGTGCATGCTTCAGCGGCATCTACGTAGCGCGTCAGTGGAATGATGTGTGTCACAGGGAGTGGAGATCTGGACTTGACCACCTGGATCGTGAGGATGGGAAAAAATAAGAAAAAAAACTCCCTGAAGTTGTGCTGCGCGCTGATGAAATGCTTCACTGTTGAGGTGGAACGGAACGGTCGTTAGCAGGCAATCTCTGGGTAACCAGCCGCATCTCAGATGTTTAAGACTTACCTAGCCCCGCAGGGCTGTGTCTAGGTGGACTTTTATTTCCCTAGCTGCTCGTGGGGCCGAAATGGACGTCCCAGCAGAACGAGTGCGCCGCTGGTAGTAGCCAATACACTATCGCTCGAGAGGCTTCATGTGATGAACAGTCCAGATTCTGGAGTTATTAAAAGTAGTTCACTGTTTAGTAAAAGAATGTATTTTTGATAGTTAAAAGAAGAGAGGGAACTTTTGAGAAGGATTCCTCTTTTTAAATTCATAAGGGCTTAGAGGTCATCACAGGGACATTACTATAAAATCCGTGAAGCGGTCGCACAATGGGACGCTATTGGTCGAAACCCCTAATTCCCAGCAGAGCCTACAGCTAGCGAAATGCCTTGGAGAATGTACCACTGAAACTGAGTTCCACGCCATGTTGACTTACAGCAAAGGTATTGTGACATGCAGGGATCTAGTGGACATTTCCAGAGAAGAACTGAAATCTGAATGGGCCAAAGAAGGAATAACTGATTTACAGAATATCATGAAAAGAGTGGATGACGATCTTATCAAATCTGACCGATTTATACTAACTTTCAGCAGCACTAAACTTCCAGAGCATGTTATAGAAGGTTTACTCCGTCTCAACTTGTGGCTTTATATCCCCAACCAATGTAAAGTTCTACATGCCTGCGCTCTGAGCACAACACCCTAGGTTGTAAGGGAGAAGCCATTCGTGGCAAATGTGGTAAGGCTGCCCATGAGAGACTTTGTTGTTCATCTCTTCTGAAATGTGTATATTGCTCTGTGGATCGTCCTGTCTAGAGAAAGTGTCTTCCTTGACGAAAGATAGATACAGGAGATTAAAACAACTAAGCGAATCTCGTATGTTGAGATCTAAAATACACTCCTGGAAATGGAAAAAGGAACACATTGACACCGGTGTGTCAGACCCACCATACTTGCTGCGGACACTGCGAGAGGGCTGTACAAGCAATGATCACACGCACGGCACAGCGGACACACCGGGAACCACGGTGTTGGCAGTCGAATGGCGCTAGCTGCGCAGCATTTGTGCACCGCCGCCGTCAGTGTCAGCCAGTTTGCCGTGGCATACGGAGCTCCATCGCAGTCTTTAACACTGGTAGCATGCCGCGACAGCGTGGACGTGAACCGTATGTGCAGTTGACGGACTTTGAGCGAGGGCGTATAGTGGGCATGCGGGAGGCCGGGTGGACGTACCGCCGAATTGCTCAACACGTGGGGCGTGAGGTCTCCACAGTACATCGATGTTGTCGCCAGTGGTCGGCGGAAGGTGCACGTGCCCGTCGACCTGGGACCGGACCGCAGCGACGCACGGATGCACGCCAAGACCGTAGGATACTACGCAGTGCCGTAGGAGACCGCACCGCCACTTCCCAGCAAATTAGGGACACTGTTGCTCCTGGGGTATCGGCGAGGACCATTCGCAACCGTCTCCATGAAGCTGGGCTACGGTCCCGCACACCGTTAGGCCGTCTTCCGCTCACGCCCCAACATCGTGCAGCCCGCCTCCAGTGGTGTCGCGACACTCGTGAATGGAGGGACGAATGGAGACGTGTCGTCTTCAGCGATGAGAGTCGCTTCTGCCTTGGTGCCAATGATGGTCGTATGCGTGTTTGGCGCCGTGCAGGTGAGCGCCACAATCAGGACTGCATACGACCGAGGCACACAGGGCCAACACCCGGCATCATGGTGTGGGGAGCGATCTCCTACACTGGCCGTACACCACTGGTGATCGTCGAGGGGACACTGAATAGTGCACGGTACATCCAAACCGTCATCGAGCCCATCGTTCTACCATTCCTAGACCGGCAAGGGAACTTGCTGTTCCAACAGGACAATGCACGTCCGCATGTATCCCGTGCCACCCAACGTGCTCTAGAAGGTGTAAGTCAACTACTCTGGCCAGCAAGATCTCCGGATCTGTCCCCCATTGAGCATGTTTGGGACTGGATGAAGCGTCGTCTCACGCGGTCTGCACGTACAGCACGAACGCTGGTCCACCTGAGGCGCCAGGTGGAAATGACATGGCAAGCCGTTCCACAGAACTACATCCAGCATCTCTACGTTCGTCTCCATGGGAGAATAGGAGCCTGCATTGCTGCGAAAGGTGGATATACACTGTACTAATGCCGACATTGTGCATGCTCTGTTGCCTGTGTCTATGTGCCTGTGGTTCTGTCAGTGTGATCATGTGATGTATCTGACCCCAGGAATGTGTGAATAAAGTTTCCCCTTCCTGGGACAATGAATTCACGGTGTTCTTATTTCAATTTCCAGGAGTGTATCTACAAAGCCATGCAGCCCCTCGATGTTCGTTAAGCCGGTCAGAGTGTCCGTGCGGTTCTAGGCGCTACAGTCTGGAACCGAGCGACCGCTACGGTCACAGGATCGAATCCTGCCTCGGGAATGGATGTGTGTGATGTCGGTAGGTTAGTTAGGTTTAATTAGTTCTAAGTTCTAGGCGACTGATGACCTCAGAAGTTAAGTCGCATCGTGCTCAGAGCCATTTGAACCATGTTCGTTACCTCCTTTGCATCTGTTTCTAAACAGCCAGTTTAGAAGACCAGCGCTGCACCAGAAAAGGAGGTTGCTAGTGTTAGCACTAGTACCTGCGTTTATGAGTGCACTTGTGCTACTGCAGTTACTTTGAAGCCCATACCTCCTTGCAGAACTTCAGATAAGGCCGTGGTTGCCAACGTTTCAGTGCTCCCCTGCTCCTCCAAAGGTTCAGACTGGACAACTGTTCAGTCCTGCCACTATCACCGCTGCGGTTGTTTCTCTGAAAGCTCCCCAGACAAATAAATTGAAGTGTAAGTCAAAGAGTAATCCGCCAATGGACAGGGGAAGCAAGCGGTCTGATGATGTCAATATCCCTCTCTATGACATATCTCACGACTCACCGACAGTGCCAATAGACCTTGGCGTCAACACATCTCGCCCCAACACTGAGCTTCCACCCACTACAGGCTCCCCTCTCTGACAGAAAGACAAGGTGAAAGGGCGACCCCAAGATAGAGGGCTTCCATATTACAGTAGAAAATTAACTGGCTCAGGATACACATGGAGGAACTGAAACTGCTAGTCCCTTGTACTTGTGTTTGCAGGAAACATATTTTAAAGCATCTGATGCGCCTGTACTACGGGGCTATACACTCTATCGCAAGGACGACCTGACTGGGGAAAGGGCCAAGGGATGGGTCGTTTTGTTTGTCGATAACATGCTCTCTCCCTAGCTACTGACATGTATGTAGCTGCAGTTGATGTTGATGTGTGGCAGAGAATCACTATTTGCTCGCTATATTTACCTCCTTACGGTGCGACTGACCCTGAGGCTCTAGCAGGTCTTGTAGACCCTCGACCATTTCTCCTACTGGGAAACTTCAATACCCATAATGTGTTGTGGAGCTCGACCCGGAGTCGGATTTTGGAGAGCCTCATAACGTCTCACGAGCTGTGCAACCTCAACACAGGCACTTCCACTCATTTCTGTGCTGCTACTGGGTCATTCTCAGCCATCGACCTGCTCTCCAGCCCTTGTGGACACTGTTCAGTGGTAAGTCATTGACGACCTTCATTCCAGTAACTATTTCGCTTTCGCCTAGTGGATGGGGCACTCTATGAAAGGACAAAGTCACGATGGATGATCATCAGAGCCAACTGGACGCTGTTCAGCCAGCTGGCTGCGTTTGATTGCTACGACAGCATCCAGGAGTAGGTGGACAACGTCACACGAATGAACCACCATGCCACTGACTTCTCCATCCCAAAGCCCTCTCGTCATCCTTGGAGGCCACCTATCCCTTGGTGCAGTGATGTGTGCTGTTCATTCATCCAGGTCAGGCATGCACCCATGCGACAGTTTGTCGCTCAACGACGGAAAACCTCGCGGGCAAGTGTTCATGGACTCTATCAACCGTTCCACTTGTTCTACTAAATTAAGAAAAACCATCAGGAGTATTTCCAGTATAGGCAGTCGGTTTCCTATAGCAGCGTTGTCGAATTAGGGTTGCGTCTAAATGACACCTGGAGACATTGCACAGACAATGGTGGAGCAAAAAGTTTTCGATGGCGTTGAGCCACAGTCTTGCAATATTTTTTGAAAGAGTAAATCGCCATTTGACTGTGTATTGCTGTATTTATCTACTGTACTATCTAGATTTCGGCTTGTATGCCATTATCAAGTACAGTGCTAGAAATTATTAGACCATTAAGATGTCATACCTGCTGAGCAGCCGGCCGGAGTAGCCGAGCGGTTCTAGGCGCTACAGTCTGGAACCACGCGACCGCTACGGTCGCAGGTTCGAATCCTGCCTCGGGCATGGATGTGTGTTATGTCCTTAGGTTAGTTAGGTTTAAGTAGTTCTAAGTTCTAGGGGACTGATGACCTCAGATAGTGCTCAGAGCCATTTGAACCTGCTGAGCAGTATAAAGCCGATAAACACCGATATGACATATTAGTAGTCTAAGACGTTTTACCATTGTACTTGATAACGGCATAAAAGCCGAAATCTAGATGGTACAGAAGATAAATACGGCAATAAACAGTCGAATGGCGGTTTACTCTTTCAAAAATCAGTGGAGTATTTTTCTCTGACTACAGCCACTGCCAGCCAGGAACAAACATTTCGTCGTTACTATGCCACCATGGAAAGAGGTGAGTGGGACTTCAGGTCAAACAAATCGAAGTCCTACCACCGCCCGTTCTGCATGTGGGGGCCGAATTCCTCCCTGTCTGCTGCTCGTGTTACTGCTCCCAGTTCCAGTACAGCATGCTGCAGAACTTGAAACCAGTGTCCAAGGAAGTTCTCTTACATTGTTTTCATGTCCTTAGGTTAGTTAGGTTTAATTAGTTCTAAGTTCTAGGCGACTGATGACCTCAGAAGTTAAGTCGCATAGTGCTCAGAGCCATTTTTACATTGTTTTAATTCGATATGTCAGACAGGTTTCTTGGACCATGACCTCATCCCGAAAGGTTTACCAGTAGCTCCTCGATTGTTTGCTCTGCTGTTTTTCCGGGTCGTGTCCTCACGATTCGGTTGGCTCTGGAGTTCACTGTATTCGATGCCAAGCTATCCGCTATCTTGACGGCCTCGAGCAGGCCTCTGGAGTTCACTGTATTCGATGCCAAGCTATGCGCTACCTTGAGGGCCTCGAGCAGATGAGATGAGCCATGCCTGCTAAATTCTTCGTCTGTTCTAACTCCCTGAGTGCCCTTCAGTCTTTGCAACGCTTGTTCCCAGTCGACGAAGTAGTCCATGTTGTCCAGAACGCCTTCTTCCTCCTTAAAAGGCAGGGGAAGGAGGTTTCCTTCTGCTGGGTGCCAGGAATTAGTCGATGGAAAGACTAGTGGCTGTAAGTGACAAGCAACAAGCCTAAGATGCGGCCTTGGTGTACCTCCTTCCAGTCACGCAGATGGGACGAGATTCTCCTTATGACGTGTGGCTTCTTGTTCCGGCGAGAGGACACTTCGATGTGTGGTGCTTGTGATGTACAGATCACTAAGCGCCAGATTTTATTAGACTGTTTTGTTTTCAGACCAGAGGGGAAGGGCAGATTTGCCGACAGAACTTCCCTCTGTTTTATGTAACGTTCAAACGAATTTTGTGAGGAAATAATTGGTTGTATTTCCATCATAAGTTGCATTAAGAAGTATCTTTTTTATTTACTGATAGTGGCTGGTTTCAAAGCATCCGTAGCGTTAGACATTACAGGTGAAAGCCTGCGCGCAGAACTTACCCTGCAAGCGGCACTATGGCCGACTCAACAATAGCAAACAGACCATATACCACAGATATTTTGCCGGCCGGGTGGCCGAGCGGTTCTAGGCGCTTCAGTCCGGAACCGCGCTGCTGCTACGGTCGCAGGTTCGAATCCTGCCTCGGGCATGGATGTGTGTGATGTCCTTAGGTTAGTTAGGTTTAAGTAGTTCTAAGTCTAGGGGACTGATGACCTAAGATGTTGAGTCCCATAGTGCGTAGAGCCATTTTGAACAGATATTTTCCACTGTCGGTTTAGGTAACAAGTTAGAGTTACGTCAGCAAGGTCATTAACGATAACTGGCTAACTTCACACTGAAAGTATCGTTATTTAGTATACACGAAAGTACATATGGAGCTGAACTGCATGCCTGAGTAGGTAGTACTCCCATTTATACTCACAAGGAATTTTCTAGCAAATTCCAGTATTCCATAAATAAGTAAGTCCCAAAAACCTTCAGAAATTACAAGTCTTAAATGATAAACGATTGCTGTAGAGGGGAATCCAAACATACTAGCACGTTTGCAGACAGCGATTATAACTACACCAAAGCTTACGTACGCCAAGCTGCAATATTTTGCATTCCCCTATGACGACGTTTCTGTAAACCTATCAACTACTAAGAGTATGCAGGAAAACATTCGTTTCTACAAGCAACGATTGTGTAAACCTAGTAGAGGTCAGGTCGATGTCATGTACAGTAGAGAGTCTTCAACCTTATTCCGCACTGTCACTTAGCAAAATACGGAGATTGGTCATAAAGTATTAATTACAAAATCGAAATAGTAAAGATACGCAATTAATTTCATATTTGTTTACAGGTTATTTTCTGTCGTCCTGGGTGCACATTTAAATCCCTATATCACAGTACCGTAGTACATTGTCAGTGAGGCAAAAAAAATGGCGCAGTCCATTGACCGAATGGAGTATCATGCCGTAATTAGGTTTCTGTATTTGCAGGGGAACAGCTCTACAACGGTACATCACATGACTCAGTGGTTAGGTAACGTAGAAGCTTCCAGTGTGATCAAACAAGTCTTAATGACGAAGAACGAGGTTGCAGAGCAACCTCTCTGTGATGATACCGGGAACTGAAATGGAAATGGAAGCCCTGGCGATCGAAGCTTAATTTTTCCGAGGCCATAATTAAAACCTTGTGATAGTTCTTCACACGTATATACGGAAAATCCCACAGATACGCACTGAGCGTGGTGGCGCAGTGGTTAGCATAATGGACAAGCATTCGGTAGGACGACGCATCAAATCGACGTCCGATTATCCTGATTTAGGTTTTCCTTGATTTCTCTAAATCGCTCCAGGCAATTACCAGGAATGTTCCTTTGAAAGCGCGTGGCCGACATCCTTCCCCATCCATCAATCACTCCGAACTTGCGCTCCTTCTTTAATGACCTCGAGGTCAGCGGGACATTACGCCAGGGACGTTAAACGCTAATGTTTCTTCCTCACGGCGGATTTGAACTTGGACTGAAGACTTCTTGGTATGCATAACCCATTGTCGGTGAGGAGGCATCAGCAGAAGCTGTAGTAGTGGCCATCGTACGTGCAGGGTGTTTCTAAAAGCGTGCAAAAATTTAACAGGACATAGGGAAGACAGTTTAAAGAGATATGGAAGTAAACTTGTCTACCGCTTTCTCTAGCATTACTGTTTTCCAGCTTATCTCTAACTAACATACGTAGAAGTTTACACGTACTGTGCTGTTTATTTGCAAGTAAATTCTTTATTTCCTGCAAGGAAAGAAGGAGGACGAGCCTGATTACCAGGAAGTCGTGATGCAGGTTTGTTAACTTTCCTTGTCCATAAAAAATGGTTCAAATGGCTCTGAGCACTATGGAACTTAACATCTTAGGTCATCAGTCCCCTAGAACTTAGAACTACTTAAACCTAACTAACCTAAGGACATCACACACATCCACGTCCGAGGCAGGATTCGAACCTGCGACCGTAGCAGTCCCGCGGTTCCGGACCGCAGCGCCTAGAACCGCACGGCCACCGCGGCCGGCACTTGTCCATAAGTTGGCTCCGTTGTATCCTATTTACACTGTCCCATGACAGAACGGGATATGAATCACTGACAGACGCATTCATTACTCAACGCTATTCAGAGAGGTACAGTACAATACGATGGAGCAGGTCGGCTGCTGTGGTCTAGCGGTTCTAGGCGCTTCAGTCCGGAACCGCGCCGCTGCTACGGTCGCAGGTTGGAATCCTGGCTCGGGCATGGATGTGTGTGATGTCATTAGGCTAGTTAGGTTTAAGTAATTCTAAGTCTAGAGGACTGATGACCTCAGGTGTTAAGTCCCATAGTGCTTAAAGCCATTTGAACTATTTTGAACGATGGAGCAGTACTAGTACGGTATTTCCTGGTCACTGCATTGGAAGGGGAGATCTTATTCCACGGCCTGCGAGGTCACCTGACCTATGGGGATATCTAAAGGCACTTGTGTATGAGATTCCAGTTGATACGAAGATGCAATTAGTTGCCAGAATTGTATCTGCCCGCCATGAGATTCGAAATACACCAAGGTATTTGTCAGGGTGCGTAAGAATCTTGTTCGCCGATGTCATGCTCACAATGAGGCTGATGGCAGTCAGTTTCAGCACATTTTGTGAAATACAGTACAAATGGTACGTTCATTGTGTCAGTGATGGTATTTGCAGTTAAATGATGCAAATAAAAAAGAAATAGTAATGCAATTTTATTCCTATTACCTCCTTAAGCTGCCTTCTCCGACCCCAGGTTCCCTACTTCAAATTGTTCAGTGGAGCGTTCTTTATGTGATGTTAATTTTTTGCACCCTCTTACGAAAACATTTTGTGAAGGTGGAGTGAAAGGATCATTACTGTTCACTACATGCACGCATATACAGCGTGGTCCATTGATAGTGACCGGGCCAAATATCTCACGAAATAACGAACGCAAAAACTACAAAGAACGAAACTCGTTCTAGCTTGAAGGGGGAAACGAGATGGCACTATGCTTGGCCCGCTAGATGGCACTGTCATAGGTCAAACGGATATCAACTGCGTTTTTTTAAATAGGCACCCCCATTTTTATTACATATTCATTACATAGCCCATGCCTACTACAGTAGTACAAGTTTATATGCCAACTACCTCTGCAGATGATGAAGAAATAGATGAAATGTATGACGAGATAAAAGAAATTATTCAGGTAGTGAAGGGAGACGAAAATTTAATAGTCATGGGTGACTGGAATTCGTCAGTAGGAAAAGGGAGAGAAGGAAACATAGTCGGTGAATATGGATTGGGGGGAAGGAATGAAAGAGGAAGCCGCCTTGTAGAATTTTGCACAGAGCATAACTTAATCATAGCCAACACTTGGTTCAAGAATCATAAAAGAAGGTTGTATACCTGGAAGAATCCTGGAGATACTAAAAGGTATCAGATAGATTATATAATGGTAAGACAGAGATTTAGGAACCAGGTTTTAAATTGTAAGACATTTCCTGGGGCAGATGTGGATTCTGACCACAATCTATTGGTTATGAACTGCAGATTGAAACTGAAGAAATTGCAAAAAGGTGGGAATTTAAGGAGATGGGACCTGGATAAACTGAAAGAACCAGAGGTTGTACAGAGCTTCAGGGAGAGCATAAGGGAACAATTGACAGGAATGGGGGAAAGAAATACAGTAGAAGAAGAATGGGTAGCTCTGAGGGATGAAGTAGTGAAGGCAGCAGAGGATCAAGTAGGTAAAAAGACGAGGGCTAATAGAAATCCTTGGGTAACAGAAGAAATATTGAATTTAATTGATGAAAGGAGAAAATATAAAAATGCAGTAAATGAAGCAGGCAAAAAGGAATACAAACGTCTCAAAAATGATATCGACAGGAAGTGCAAAATGGCTAAGCAGGGATGGATAGAGGACAAATGTAAGGATGTAGAGGCTTGTCTCACTAGGGGTAAGACAGATACTGCCTACAGGAAAATTAAAGAGACCTTTGGAAATAAGAGAACCACTTGCATGAACATCAAGAGCTCAGGTGGCAACCCAGTTCTAAGCAAAGAAGGGAAGGCAGAAAGGTGGAAGGAGTATATAGAGGGTTTATACAAGGGCGATGTACTTGAGGACAATATTATGGAAATGGAAGAGGATGTAGATGAAGACGAAATGGGAGATAAGATACTGCGTGAAGAGTTTGACAGAGCACTGAAAGACCTGAGTCAAAACAAGGCCCCTGGAGTAGACAACTTTCCATTTGAACTACTGATGGCCTCGGGAGAGCCAGTCATGACAAAACTCTACCATCTGGTGAGCACGATGTATGAGACAGGAGAAATACCCTCAGACTTCAAGAAGAATATAATAATTCCAATCCCAAAGAAAGCAGGTGTTGACAGACGTGAAAATTACCGAACTATCAGTTTAATAAGTCACAGCTGCAAAATACTAACGCGAATTCTTTACAGACGAATGGAAAAACTGGTAGAAGCCGACCTCGGGGAAGATCAGTTTGGATTCCGTAGAAATGTTGGAACACGTGAGGCAATACTGACCTTACGACTTATCTTAGAAGAAAGATTAAGAAAAGGCAAACCTACGTTTCTAGCATTTGTAGACTTAGAGAAAGCTTTTGACAATGTTAACTGGAATACTCTCTTTCAAATTCTGAAGGTGGCAGGGGTAAAATACAGGGAGCGAACGGCTATTTACAGTTTGTACAGAAACCAGATGGCAGTTATAAGAGTCGAGGGGCATGAAAGGGAAGCAGTGGTTGGGAAAGGAGTAAGACAGGGTTGTAGCCTCTCCCCGATGCTATTCAATCTGTATATTGAGCAAGCAGTAAAGGAAACAAAAGAAAAATTCGGAGTAGGTATTAAAATTATTGGAGAAGAAGTAAAAACTTTGAGGTTCGCCGATGACATTGTAATTCTGTCAGAGACAGCAAAGGACTTGGAAGAGCAGTTGAACGGAATGGACAGTGTCTTGAAAGGAGGATATAAGATGAACATCAACAAAAGCAAAACGAGGATAATGGAATGTAGTCAAATTAAGTCGGGTGATGCTGAGGGAATTAGATTAGGAAATGAGACACTTAAAGTAGTAAAGGAGTTTTGCTATTTAGGGAGTAAAATAACCGATGATGGTCGAAGTAGAGAGGATATAAAATGTAGACTGGCAATGGCAAGGAAAGCGTTTCTCAAGAAGAGGAATTTGTTAACATCGAGTATAGATTTAAGTGTCAGGAAGTCATTTCTGAAAGTATTTGTATGGAGTGTAGCCATGTATGGAAGTGAAACATGGACGATAACTAGTTTGGACAAGAAGAGAATAGAAGCTTTCGAAATGTGGTGCAACAGAAGAATGCTGAAGATAAGGTGGGTAGATCACGTAACTAATGAGGAGGTATTGAATAGGATTGGGGAGAAGAGAAGTTTGTGGCACAACTTGACTAGAAGAAGGGATCGGTTGGTAGGACATGTTTTGAGGCATCAAGGGATCACCAATTTAGCATTGGAGGGTAGTGTGGAGGGTAAAAATCGTAGAGGGAGACCAAGAGATGAATACGCTAAGCAGATTCAGAAGGATGTAGGTTGCAGTAGATACTGGGAGATGAAGAAGCTTGCACAGGATAGAGTAGCATGGAGAGCTGCATCAAACCAGTCTCAGGACTGAAGACCACAACAACAACATTCATTTAGTACGTAAAGAAATATGAATGTTTTAGTTGGACCACATTTTTCGCTTTGTGATAGATGGCGCTGTAATAGTCACAAACGTATAATTACGTGGTATCACGTAACATTCCGCCAGTGCGGATGGTATTTGCTTCGTGATAGATTACCCGTGTTAAAATGTACCGTTTACCAACTGTGGAAAAGGTCGATATCGTGTTGATGTATGGCTATGTGATCAAAATGCCCAACGGGCGTGTGCTATGTATGCTACTCGGTATCCTGGACGACATCAACCAAGTGTCCGGACCGTTCGCCGGATAGTTACGTTATATAAGGAAAGAGGAAGTGTTCGACTACATGTGGAACGTCAACCACAAACTGCAACAAATGATGATTCCCAAGTAGGTGTTTTAACTACTGTCGCTGCTAATCCGCACATCAGTAGCAGACAAATTGCACGAGAATCGGGAATCTCAAAAACGTAGGTGTTGAGAACGCTACATCAACATCGATTGCACCCGTACCATATTTCTATGGACCAGGAATTGCATGGCGACGACTTTGAACGTCGTGTACAGTTCTGCCACTGGGCACAAGAGAAATTACGCGCCGATGACAGATTTTTTGCACGCGTTCTATTTAGCGACGAAGCGTCATTCACCAACAGCGTTAACGTAAACTGGCATAATATGCACTATTGGGTAACGGAAAATCCACGATGGCTGCGACAAGTGGAACATCAGCAACCTTGGCGGGTTAATGTATGGTGCGGCATTATGGGAGGAAGGATAATTGGCCCCCATTTTATCGATGGCAATCTAAATGGTACAATGTATGCTGATTTCCTATGTAATGTTATACCGATGTTATTACAAGACGTTTCACTGCATGACAGAATGGCGATGTACGTCCAACATGATGGTTTCCGGCACATAACTCACGTGCGGTTGAAGCGGTATTGAATAGCATATTTCATGACAGGTGGATTGGTCGTCGAAGCACCATACCATGGCCCGCACGTTCACCGGATCTGACGTCCCCTGATTTCTTTCTGTGGGGAAAGTTGAGGGATATTTGCTATCGTCATTCACCGACAATGCCTGGCAACATGCGTCAGCGCATTGTCAATGCATGTGCGAACATTACAGAAGGCGAGCTGCTCGCTGTTGAGAGGAATGTCGTTACACGTATTGCCAAATGCATTGAGGTTGACGGACATCATTTTGATCATTTATTGCATTAATGTGGTATTTACAGGTTATCACGCTGGAACAGCATGCGTTCTCAGAAATGATAAGTTCACAAAGGTACCTGTAGCACATTGGAACAACCGAAATAAAATGTTCATACGTTTTTTTTTCTTTATTGTTATTTTTAAACCTGTTTACAGGCAGGCCAGCAGCAGCATACTACGCCGCTCTTTGTGCATAGAGAAACACAAAAGAGACAAATGAAGACAATTAGAGAAAAACACGGTGGACATATAAACGGAGACAAACACTTTTTAAAATACATGGCGCCGTTCACGGGCGTAGAGTCCAAGAGAAAATTTATTCAGGCAATTGGACACATACATAGACGAAAATTGTCTCTCGCGAACGTAGGTGCGCAATACGAATAACACTGAACCACTTAAGCACAAACGACGGCACACACAGAAACACGAGGCGGTGTTCTCCGGCGCGCGAATGTTCACTGAGCGTGTACGAGTCCGGGGACTGCCAAGAGAGGAGGAGGGGAGGTGGTGGGAGAGGGAGAGGGGAGAGCAGAGATGCCACGGGCAGGGGAGATAGGGGGAAGGGAGGAAGGGGGAGGGGAAGCCCGGGGGAAGAGGGGTGGAGGAAGGGGGATGGGGGAAAAGGAGAGAGAAGGGAGGGAGTGGTGGGGGGGAAGGATCTGAGTTGGTAAGAGGGGTAGATGGAGGGGAGGAGGACATCATCAGGGAGGGGGAGCTGGCGGAAGCCACCTTGGGAGAGGATAAGGAGGGTCGAGAGATGGAGACCAGGTGGGACGTGGGAATACAGGCATGGCAGCAGGTAAGGATGGGAGAGGATGGGCGACACAAGCAGGTGAGGAGGATCGAGTTTATGAGAGGTGTACAGGATCCATATCCTTTCAAGGAAAAGGAGGAGGTGGGGGAACGGAATGAGATCGTACAGGATCCACGTGGGGGAGGGGAGACGGATGCGATAGGCAAGGCGGAGAGCATGGCGTTCAAGGATTTGAAGGGATTTATAAAAGGTACGGGGGGTGGAGATCCAGGCCGGATGGGCATAACAAAGGATAGGGCGGATGAGGGATTTATAGGTGTGGAGTATGGTGGAGGGGTACAGACCCCACGTACGGCCGTAAAGGAGCTCGAGGAGATGGAGTTGGGAACGTGCCTTGGCTTGGATTGTCCAGAGATGGGGGGTCCAAGAGAGGCAACAGTCGAGGGTGACGCCAAGGTACTTAAGGGTGGGGGTGAGGGCGATAGGACGGCCATAGATGGTGAGATAGAAATCAAGGAGGCGGAAGGAAGGGGTGGTTTTGCCTACTATAATCGCCTGGGTTATGGAGGGGTTGACCTTGAGCAACCACTGGTTGCACCAAGTGGTGAACCGGTCAAGATGGGACTGGAGAAGGTTTTGGGAGCGCTGCAGGGTGGGGGCAAGGGCAAGGAAGGCGGTGTCATCGGCAAACTGGAGAAGGTGGACGGAGGGTGACGGCGGTGGCATGTCCGCCGTATACAAAAGGTACAGAAGGGGGGAGAGGATGGAGCATTGGGGCACACCGGCGGAGGGAAAAAAGATGTAGGAATCCGTGTTATGGATGGTGACATAGGAAGGACGGTGGGAGAGAAAGGAGCCGATCAGACGGACGTAGTTAATGGGAAGGGCGAAGGTTCGGAGGTTGAAGAGGAGACCGGAATGCCATACACGGTCATAAGCACGTTCGAGGTCCAGGGAGAGGAAGATTGCGGAGCGACGGGAATTAAGCTGTTCAGAAAGGAGATGAGTGAGGTGAAGGAGAAGGTCGTCGGAAGAGAAGGACGACCGAAAGCCACACTGGGTAACGGGGAGGAGGCGGTGCTGACGGAGATGCTGGTGGATGCGTCGGGTGAGGATAGATTCCAGGACCTTGCTGAAGACCGAGGTAAGGCTGATGGGATGGTAGGAGGAGACGGCGGACGGCGGTTTACCAGGTTTAAGGAAAATCAGGATACATGAGGTTTTCCACAGGTCGGGATAGTAACCAGTGGACAGGACTACATTGTAGAGCCTGGCCAGGGTGGAGAGGAAAGAGACAGGAGCTTCACGAAGGTGATGGTAGGTGACACGATCGTGACCAGCAGCGGTGTTGCGTTTTGTGCGGAGTGTAGCAATGAGATCCTGTGTAGTGATAGGGGCATTGAGTTCCGTGTGTGCAATGTTGTCCAAGTACTGGAAACCAGGTGCGAGGGGAGGGACAGAGGTGTCAGTTCGATTGCAGACATCCGGGAAGAGGGAGTAATCGAACTGGGGATCATCGGGAATGGAAAATACATCGGAGAGGTAGGAGGCAAAGTGATTGGCCTTACTAAGGGTGTCAGGGAAGGGGTGATCATCATGGAGAAGAGGATAGTAGGGGAGGGTTTAATTCCGGTAACGCGACGGAAGGCTGACCAGAAGTTGGACGAGTTCATTGGTAGGGTAGCATTTAAACGGGTGCATGTCTGTCGCCAGTCCCGGCGTTTCTTAGCCGCTTTTATACGTTCTGTATTTTAATTTAAAAAACCTACCTGTTACCAACTGTTCGTCTGAAATTGTGCGCCATACGTCTGTGACTATTACAGCGCCATCTGTCACAAAGCGAAAAAAGTGGTCGAACAAAATCATTCATATTCCTTCACTTACTACACGAATATGTAATAAAAATGGGGGTTCCTATTTAAAAAAAAAGGCAGTTGATATCCGTTTGACCTATGGCAGCGCCATCTAGCGGGCCAGCATAACGCCATCTGGTTTCCCCCCTTCAAGTTAGACAAGTTTCTTTCTTTGTAGTTTTTTCGTTTGACTCTTATTTCGTGAGATATTTGGCCCGATCACTATCAATGGACCACCCAGTATATGTGTTTATACATATACATTGAAACGTCCCCTTAGAAGAATTGTATACGAGACTGTGCTTAAACTGACACACAATGTTTTTAGTGCAACGCAATCTGACTTTCCAAAATCCCTACAAAAGAATGGCCCTGACTAACATTAACCTATACCTTTCACAAATCACTTACCTCACAAAAATCTTCGTTACTCAAGCTACTGCAATACAGCGAGCGCCACTACTGCCAGCTAAATGAAAGATTCAAACTACAGAAGCCACTAACTACTGATAGGCATAGTTAGCAAATGAAAGATTTTAATAGAGAACAAACAATGTATTTACCTTAATAGGGTTGAAAAAGCATAAATACATAGCAGTTCATAATATCCATTCTGTACTCAAAAATCCGCCATCTCATTTCCCACATCCACCACTGCTGGCGGCTCACCTCCAACAGCGCAACGCTACGCGCTGTTCACATCCAGCTGCCGCTGCCCAACACTACAATGGCAGACAACAATGCAAACTAACCACAGGCTGCACACAGCACAGCCAGTGATTTTCATACAGAGCGCTACGTAACGTTGCCAATAAGAAAATATAAACAGCCTACTTACATAGCCCCCATGCTCCCCACAAAAAAATTTACAAATTGTTTTGGCCAGTGGCCAATAATGATTTGATAAAATTTTTCATAAATGCAATAACAAAGAAATCAAATGCACACACTTATTGATACAATGTTGGTCAAAAGCTAAAATTTTCTCACAGTCCATAAAGACAGTCCTGATCATTCATCATAAGAGTAAACCTGCAGTTTGTTTTCTCAAAATCTGAGCAGTAAAAGACAATGCACATGGAAGTAGTGGATTTCCATGCAGTCGTGAAGAAGTAGTATTGTCCTTCCAACTGAAAGACAGTGCTGACTCTTGACATGCTGACAGGTAATGGGCCACAACAGAGCAAACCCACAGCAGAGTCATTCGACGTTTTGAAGAAGATTGGTAGGTAGGTCATCACAGAGTAGACCCACTGTAGTCCTGGTAGAGATTACGGTATTGGTGGGCCACCAGATGTGCAGACCCACTGCAGTCCTTGTAGAAATTGTGGACAGGCCCATTGTAGTCCTGGTAGAGGTGACGGTATTGGCGGGCCACCAGAGGTGCAGACCCACTGCAGTCCTCGTAGAAAGTGTGGACAGGCCCACTGTAGTCCTGGTAGAGATGGCCAGCAGCTATCTGTTGTGATTGTGCGGGTGCACAATCACCATCGAAAAGTCTTGCAGAGAAGATAGCAAGTCCATAAACCACCACTTGTGCACGCACAAAGTTTTTGGGAATTGTCCTTAGAACCAGCAATGCTGTTATCCAGTCCCTTGCTGAATTATTAACACATGTGCAAACACTAACAGTCCCTACTTCTCACATATTGTCCATATACTATGACCAACAGAAACATGTGCAGTGAAATGTAACTCACAAGTTAATTAAATTGATGAACTGGTGTCAATTACAATATTATAACATTAGAATACAATTACAAAGGTACAAAATACATCATTAAAGAACATAACAATACAGATAACATTTGTAGTACAGGCTTTACAACAGAATAGAAATAAACATATACATCAATGTTACAGGAATTATGAGATAAGTAGATACATAAACGATCAGAATAACTTTTGAAACATCAACTTTACACATGAGCATTAAAACAAAACAGAATAATTAATGTCTAAACATCTTTACAAAGTAAATAACATATTATTAATGCAAAGTATATTTGAGGATAACAGTATTCCTCATCATAGTTCATGTAGCTGAGTATTAGAAGAAGAAAAAATTCTATGAAACTACACAGAGACAGGAGGAAAACAAATACACAAGGGGACACAAACACAGAGTGGGATAACACAAAAGGAAAGGACAGGGTTTGTTTTCTGTGTAACATTTGGTACTGCAGTCCAACCCAAAACTTCATTCCATAGATTTTTCGTCTTATTTCGATATTTGCTCCAGCCAAAAAAATCCTATCCAAGCATGCTTTCTGTATTTTTCTCGTATAACCTCTCAGTGCATTTCTTCAAATTCATCGCAACTCATTCTCTTATAGGCTACCCCCTCTTAAGCTAACTTAAATCTACTGAGCTCAGATGCTAAACTAAGGGACGAGGCAATGCAGCAGCATAAAACAATTAACACAAACATCAAGGACAAAAATTTTCAAATAGGCAAAGCAATTGCAGTACTACAACTAATATAAGGCACTGTGCTGGAAACAAGAAAAATAAATTAGTAGTAAAACTGGCTTAACAGCGTAATACAACGTCAAATTCAGTAACACTATGCCTGGCAAACAGCAGCAGCAACTTATATCTAAACATGACATAGCTCAAGCAAAAAAAAACATTACACTAAAGACAACAATGCAGACAAGGGAAATGCACATTCACATCTTAATGTCTATGTAATTAAAGTGGTGCACCACAACTTATTCTACGAAAAATATTACCAAGTAGTTGAAAAGAAAATTATGTATGCAGTTACTGTTATTAGTCCCTTCTTATTTTTCTTTCCATTCCAAGAGCTCCTTTATCGAAGAATGTGGGTCATAAAATAATTATATAATAGATCTGTTGACAGAAAGTGTTCACATTAGCAAATGCATCGAAGTTTATTTTACAAAACTAACGCTGCAACACAGCTGGAAACCAGATATTAAATGAAATAAGCATTTACGCAAACCAAAACATAAAAATATCATTCAGTAGTCATGTGACATTTCATAGTTTGCAGTTCATTTATGGCTGCTTCGTGATTCTGTAATGCATTTTCATGACGAGAAAAAATAGGTTGGAAATGCTCACAAATTTGTGTTTTTACGTCATTACAGGCTTTTTGACATTTCGATTCTATTTTATGTAACTCAGTAGTTAAATTTGCGTCTAACTGTTGCTGTGTTTGTCTCTGATGTTGTTCCATTGTGTCTAACTTTTGAAGATTTTGTTCCATTGTGTCTAACTGTTGCTGTGTTTGTTTCTGATTTTGTTCCATTTTTTGCATTAATTGCAATAATAATGTATTAGTGTCTGGAATCTGTTTCTCTATGCTTTTTGGCAGTGCGTTTTCACCGGCAGCATTCACATTTTGACAAGCAGAAAATGTGTCTTGACTCATTTGAGAAAACGGTGAGGGCCCAAAACCTAAGTCTACAGTATTTGCAATATTTTGTTCTGTCATTTCGGATTCCTGAGGCAAGTTGTTGCCGACCGATCGATCGATAATGCTTCCCTGTTCACTACCTGTTTGACTGTCTACACCATTATTTGCCGCCCGCTCCATTTCCCTATGTACAATTACCAAATTACTACTTCGAATGTCTGTTAATTCACTACCCAGTGGTGCTGATAAGCTACGCTCGCCGTCACTATTATTTCTCAGTTTACTTTGAAGCCTAGTGTTACATTTTCACACGCCATTATTGTCACAATATTTCACACGATAACACAGAAAAGCACAAATTGAAGAGCAAAAATAAGAGAACTCATTAACATAGCACTGAAAATAATATGTAGTTAACTGCAAGCGCAGCTGCGAAATACTTGGTGCAAATCTACATGCATGCCACAACTGTTTTACTGTACAACAATGAAAGACTGCAACTACAAAGGAGATTCTCTCTACAATTACGCACTAGGAATAAACAACATCTACACTAATTACACAAACTACAAGAAAAAATCAGAAGATTCTAGTGAGGTATCCTGGCAGGGTCGCCATATGAAACGTCCCCTTAGAAGAATTGTATACAAGACTGTGCTTAAACTGACACACAATGTTTTTAGTGCAATGCAATCTGACTTTCAAAAATCCCTACAAAAGAATGGCCCTGACTAACATTAACCTATACCTTTCACAAATCACTTACCTCACAAAAATCTTCGTTACTCAAGCTACTGCAATACAGCGAGCGCCACTACTGCCAGCTAAATGAAAGATTCAAACTACAGAAGGCACTAACTACTGATAGGCATAGTTAGCAAATGAAAGATTTTAATAGAGAACAAACAATGTATTTACCTTAATAGGGTTGAAAAAGCATAAATACATAGCAGTTCATAATATCCATTCTGTACTCAAAAATCCGCCATCTCATTTCCCACATCCACCACTGCTGGCGGCTCACCTCCAACTGCGCAACGCTACGCGCTGTTCACATCCAGCTGCCGCTGCCCAACACTACAATGGCAGACAACAATGCAAACTAGCCACAGGCTGCACACAGCACAGCCAGTGATTTTCATACAGAGCGCTACGTAACGTTGCCAATAAGAAAATATAAACAGCCTACTTACAACATGATCTGGGAGGTTGCGTCATAAGCGCTGTCAGAATTACAGACAGGCTTAAGCAGACTTAGAGTTCATTGGCGCCTGGTAAATAGGCAGGGGACCGACATGAAAAGTTTTAATGCTAGTAAATAGACGAAAACATCCGATATCAATCAGTCAGCGGAAAAAGTCACAATTGTAAAACATCTAGGTACACCTGTCCAGAATGAGTTAATGTAAAACGACTACAGAAATGTATCTGTGAGGAAGACAAAAGAAGATTTCCCAGTTCATTAAAAGAATTCTAAGATGGTGTAATTCTCACACGAAGGAGCTTGTTTATAAAATATCTGTACAACTAAGTTTTGACCATAGCTTCACGGTCTGGAATACCTACCAAGTTCCATAAATGGACACGATTTAGAGAAGAGCTTCGCATTTCAGTTTTGTTTTCGTTTCCTCAGCGTGAGAATACGGGGAAGATGTATTTAGCAGGAATTGTCTTATACCGAAGGATCGATCTGTTTTACTTGCTAAAAACACTCAAAAACCTAGATCGCGTATAAAACATTTGTCATAAGTAAAATATATGTCCAGCTTATGTATACAGATGCGCTACTGTGTAATGTGCTTTTGTGCTTTAGCGAGCATCTGTAAGAGATTTATATATGAACATGGCCATTTGCACAACGTGTTTTATGTTTTTAAATACTTTAGTTTTGACAAACTATTTATAATGTGCTAATTTTTATCTACCAGACAACTTGGCGTGAGGTCCAAAGTAAAATTAACAAGTTTCACATCAAAAAGATTTTAAGACCTGAAGATGAAAGCATAGTCTGTCGAAACCGGTTGTCTTAAATCAAGAAATATTTTAGTAATATTGGTATTCTGCAGTGTGGTGTTCTACCATCAGCTTTGGATGTGATTGCTCCATGATGTGGCGCTAAACAGCATTTCCACAACCTACTATGTGAACGGAAGCCATTTCCTGTTATGACGTCGCCATGTGAAATGAGATATATCATTTTTTTTTATATGTGTAGTGTCTGTTCTTCCGGACATGTCCAAACGAACAGACACCATTCTTGACTCCACAGCCATACATATACGTACATATGTGGAAATACATACACCATGCATGTGTATAAGTATATATGGCTTGATGGTCATAAGATCATTTAAGTGCGCATGCTCTCTCTTTACTAAATTCTGGAGGAATCCAGCGTGATGTGGCGAGCAACGATTGTGGTGGACAGGAACCACTATGTACGTAGTGTGCCACAAGAAGCGATTTTGGGTTGGACAAAAAGTGTGTTCTGTTAGCGGAAGTGGAAAATCTGGGTTCGAGTCTTTGTCCAACACAAGTTTTCACTTGTCGCCATTGAATTCATATCCATGCCCAGTTGCAGCCTATGTCAGAATTTATTTCATTTCATCGTGTATATATACTCCCAGCTCAGCCGTTACAAGCACACCATCAGCACCTGTTGCAGTCTCCTTCACAGTCATAAGTCGAATGTGACTCCTAGCAGCAACAACATCATTAAGCAGCACTATCAACTAGGCGTCATCACTGGCCTCCCAGCCGTCAGCCAGCTTTGATGGTTCCAGATTTCGAACTAGATCCGCTGAGGCGACAACACCCATTGGATGCCTTTGGCTGACAACTTCAGCCAGCCTATGAGAGTCCTGTGGGCTACTCAGGACGTCTGCATATTCCAGCCTTGGGCTGCGTGCCGTGTACTGTTACATCTGACACATGCTTACATCAGCAAGGACGCTGTCCCCACCAGCCGCCACTCTCCTGCCTCGGCGCAGCTCACTCGCTGCCTGCTAGCTACCTCCAGTTCCTGGGTTAGAGTGATCGAATAATAAAAAACGTTGTTGCTGAGTAAGCGTTCCTGACTCTGTGCCTGTTGTGGTACTGGAGATCCCTTCCCATAACTCTCCACAGATGTCACTTTGGAGTCTAAACTTTCCGTTTTGCAACATTGATGTCAGCATAGTGGTCATAGCACAACAAGACCACCACTCGGAATTCCGAGAGCCTATGTTTCTAATCGCGACAAGAAATATATTTTTAATACGTAATTGAGTATGAGGCCACATTATAAAACATTAAAGTATCTAAGCTGCTGACGTTTCGACCGACTTTGCAGTGGTTCTCTTGAGAAAGTTAGACTGCTGTAAATTCGGTCGAAACGTCGGCAGATTAGTTGCTTTAGTGTTTTATGACATGGCCTAAAAACCAAAACTATTTTATTCAAGATGACACTCACCGTGGAAATATACTTACATAAGATATATACACTCCTGGAAATGGAAAAAAGAACACATTGACACCGGTGTGTCAGACCCACCATACTTGCTCCGGACACTGCGAGAGGGCTGTACAAGCAATGATCACACGCACGGCACAGCGGACACACCAGGAACCGCGGTGTTGGCCGTCGAATGGCGCTAGCTGCGCAGCATTTGTGCACCGCCGCCGTCAGTGTCAGCCAGTTTGCCGTGGCATACGGAGCTCCATCGCAGTCTTTAACACTGGTAGCATGCCGCGACAGCGTGGACGTGAACCGTATGTGCAGTTGACGGACTTTGAGCGAGGGCGTATAGTGGGCATGCGGGAGGCCGGGTGGACGTACCGCCGAATTGCTCAACACGTGGGGCGTGAGGTCTCCACAGTACATCGATGTTGTCGCCAGTGGTCGGCGGAAGGTGCACGTGCCCGTCGACCTGGGACCGGACCGCAGCGACGCACGGATGCACGCCAAGACCGTAGGATCCTACGCAGTGCCGTAGGGGACCGCACCGCCACTTCCCAGCAAATTAGGGACACTGTTGCTCCTGGGGTATCGGCGAGGACCATTCGCAACCGTCTCTATGAAGCTGGGCTACGGTCCCGCACACCGTTAGGCCGTCTTCCGCTCACGCCCCAACATCGTGCAGCCCGCCTCCAGTGGTGTCGCGACAGGCGTGAATGGAGGGACGAATGGAGACGTGTCGTCTTCAGCGATGAGAGTCGCTTCTGCCTTGGTGCCAATGATGGTCGTATGCGTGTTTGGCGCCGTGCAGGTGAGCGCCACAATCAGGACTGCATACGACCGAGGCACACAGGGCCAACACCCGGCATCATGGTGTGGGGAGCGATCTCCTACACTGGCCGTACACCACTGGTGATCGTCGAGGGGACACTGAATAGTGCACGGTACATCCAAACCGTCATCGAACCCATCGTTCTACCATTCCTAGACCGGCAAGGGAACTTGCTGTTCCAACAGGACAATGCACGTCCGCATGTATCCCGTGCCACCCAACGCGCTCTAGAAGGTGTAAGTCAACTACCCTGGCCAGCAAGATCTCCGGATCTGTCCCCCATTGAGCATGTTTGGGACTGGATGAAGCGTCGTCTCACGCGGTCTGCACGTCCAGCACGAACGCTGGTCCAACTGAGGCGCCAGGTGGAAATGGCATGGCAAGCCGTTCCACAGGACTACATCCAGCATCTCTACGATCGTCTGCATGGGAGAATAGCAGCCTGCATTGCTGCGAAAGGTGGATATACACTGTACTAGTGGCGACACTGTGCATGCTCTGTTGCCTGTGTCTATGTGCCTGTGGTTCTGTCAGTGTGATCATGTGATGTATCTGACCCCAGGAATGTGTCAATAAAGTTTCCCCTTCCTGGGACAATGAATTCATGGTGTTCTTATTTCAATTTCCGGGAGTGTATTACACGGTGGTTATAATTAGAGTTTCGATGCTTGAGCCAGTGTAGACGGAAAACTGTTTACTGTATGGGTTCCCTATTCTATAGAAACGATGTTTGAATGGGGGCGCTGTAGGTTTTGCGTTGTTGGTAGTGTTAGTGTCATGACTTGCCGTTAGGGGCCGGTGCTGGTACGGCGATGTAGGGTTGAAACAAAAGCATCACTGTGCATTACACTGCACACAGTCGATTTTGGGTCTGGAACATGTGAGTAGAGCTTTACTCGTAAAGCTGGTTATTTTTTTTTTTTTTTTACACGACAACAAGAATAGTGTCGCTGCTCTTCGCGAATTTCTGCGCATTAAAGGAATAAGGAGAGGTCCTTTTTCCACACCAGGGTTGAAGAACGTGATCCGGAAGTTCGAATTATCTGGGGTTTTCGGAATTGTTCTTGGGAGAGTCCGATGGACAATTGCGCCACAAATTATTGAAAAAGTTACTCATGACATGACAGAATGCTATACGCTGTGCCCGATCTTCAAGTGGTACACACACTGTGTCATGACAGTTGAAAATTTCACGGTACATCATTCGAAAAGTGCTGCGAAATAATTGCGACATACTATCCATACAAACTTCGCATTACTCACCAACTTTTGCCGCCTGTCGCAAATGTTCGAATAGACTTTGTTCTTATGTTTATTGTTAGGGTTGACCTTTATGACATGTGGCCTTCGAACATTTTGTCGAGTGATGTAGCACATTTTAAGCTCATTGGGATAATGAACACTTACAACTCTCATATTAGAGGATCGTCATCACTAACGGACGTTCATGAAGTTCCTCTACTAGTGAACTGAGGAACACTGTGTGGTGTGGCTTCACGGCACAGTCTAATTTTCGTTGATGGACTCGAATCCCAAGGACCAAGGACACGCAACCTGACTGTCACCCGTTACTGTAATCTGCTTCGCCAACATGTGATCCCTGCTCTGCTGTGCTTTAACAGTGGCAGAGATGCTTTGGACTCGTTTAGTTTCATCCACGAAGGAGCTCTACCTCACATTGCTCGTGAAGTCATTCGGTTACTCCGTAATACATTTGGAGAAAACCGAATCATTGGCCAACCGTTTCAAACTGCGTGACCGCCAAGTTCACCAGATTTGAACAAGACGCATTTCTGGTTGTAGGTACGCCGAAGGGTAAGGTTTATCAACGGGACATTAACACACGTTGGAAGTTGAAATCAAGCTTAGCGAGGGAGGTAGCCAACATCCCTCTTGAGATATTTCCGGCAGCAGTAGAGAAATCTCTGCTGCGGTTCCAGGCTGTCGTGAATGCAAATGATAGTCACACTGAGGAACGTTTGTAATCTGGAACGTAAACATGATACGCAATTAAGACCTTTCACCCTCTCATGTGAAAATTAAAACGTGTTTCTTACGATGGTTTGTTCATTATTTCCCTTCCGCAATGCCCTTACAAATGTTCCATAGGGTTTCATTGCCCTACGACCAGTCGTTTTTCACGGGTGCCCTCTGAGGTAGCGAAATTTTAACTACCGTGTATATGAGGTGTCATCAAAAACTAACGGGAATTTTTGTTTTTCTTAAGGAAATTTTATATACTCATCAAAGTCTACTTTTTCCCATTCAAAGTAATCACCCTCTGATATAAAAAAATTGTGTCAGCGCTTTTTCCAATCTTGGAAGCACTTCTGGAACTCACTTTTCGGACTTGTCTTCAGCTTCTTCAACGATTCTTTTTTCGGTTCATCAGTGGCGGCAAAACGATGTCGTTTCGCGGGTCTCTTCAGCATAGGGAATAGAAAGAAGTAGCAGGGCGCCATGTTGGTGAATAGCGTGGCTGAGGTTTTATTTTTTGCCAAAAAATCAGGAACAAGCATTGAGGCGGGAGTAGGAGCATCATTGTGATGCAATTCGCATGAGTGATTTTAGCACAATTCTGGTCTTTTCTTCAAACTACATCCGGTAAAGGGCGCTTAATTTCCAGGTAGTATTCCGTATTGACCATACGACCGTAAGGCAGGAACTCAACGTGCACTATCCCATTGTAATCGAAGAAAACAGTTTGAAGAACCTTCACATGTAATCGAACTTGTACAATTTTTTTTCGGTCACGCAATTTCCGTTGGGACAAGTTCGACGTCACACCCGTATACCCATGTTTCCTCATCTGTTATAACCTTTAGAAGTTCTGAATCGTTGTGGACATCATTTAACAATTCCAGAGCGATGTCCAAGCTTCGTCGCTTTTGGTCGAAATTCGACAATTTCAAAACAAACTTTGCTGCTTTTCATCGGAAAAAAATTGCTTGACACGAGCCGACGGACATGCCGATATCATCAACAATTTCTCTGATGATCATTCGGTTATTTTCCAGAACCATTTTCTTTACTTCTTCCATATTGTCGTCAGTAACTGATGCGCTAGGGCGTCCAAAACGGTCATCGACTTCATCGTCTTCTCGACCCTGCATGAAAGGTTTATATCACTCGTAAGGCTTGTCTTAGTGAAAAAGATTCGCCAAAACCCACAATCAATATTCCGAATGTAGTGCTACACTTTATTCCATTTTCCAAACAAAATTTAATGCAAATTCTTTGATCCATCTTTTTCGAAAGTAAAAATTCGCCGAGTACTTGAAAACGCGTTAACCTTTTCACCTTATCGACTATCAAAAATAAACTAAACCTCCTAAGCAGCTGAAAATACAGATATACATCAGGAACATGTGGACCAACAAGATAAAAGTATTTTAGAAAATAAGATGTATAAAACCAGCGAAATTAAAAAATTCCAGCTCAGGTGCTAGCAGCATACCATCAACGCCTTGCATTCAGTCGATTCAGCTTCTCTCTCAGTCATGTCGCATGTTCGACCTAGCAGCTACAGTTTCAGTGAGCAACCAAGTGAATCCGCTAGTCTACAACCCTTCAGCTATCCTTAATAGATCCAGGCTTTGAAATGGATCCCCTGAGGCGGAACCACCCATTGGATGCCACCGGCTGACACTTAAGCCAGTCTGTGAGAGGTCTGGGTTCAACCTCAAGCGTCTGCAATTTCCAGCCAGGTACCCTGCGCTGCCATCACTGTGCGAGAACGCCTAACTTGCTGTCTAACCACGCCTGCTCCATAGCAGACACCCTGCTTGCATCAGCAAGGACACTGTCCCCGCCAGCCGCCGTTCTGCTGCCTCAGAGCTCTTACTCGTAGCCTGCTACCGGCAGCTTGTGGCTTAGAGTCATGGACCTCCTGTATGGAAGCATCGTGTTAAGTAAGCGTTGTTGACCGTGCACCCACTAAGGTACTGGAAGTATCTCCCCGCAGCTCCCCAAGTACGCCACTTTGGAGTCTGGACTGGTCATCCTGCAACACTGGTGTCAGCGCAGAGGTCATGGTATGATGGGATCGCTGCACAGAATTCCGAGTGCCTGTGTTTCTAAACAAGGTAAAAATATATTGCTTCCACCGACATACATCACACAATAGTAAAATTAGAGAAATTCTCACTTATCTGAAGATACAATGATAATTTTTCTTCTCATGGACCATTCGTGAATGGATTAGGAAGAGGAAAAATGGGACAACATTATTGTGGTACACAGTGTACCGTCCGACATACTCTGGACTGTGGTTTGCAGCAAACCTTTGTTGATGTGTCAGTGTCCAAGTGAGTTAGTGTATGACATTGATACCTAGTGGTTGCAAAACAAATAATTTTTGAAAAGTGAAACGTACGTCAGTTTTCCTGGGAATATGAACTTATTGCTGATAATATGAAGACCACATAGCCTTTGGGATTCACTGTAACAAAGGAACTTTCAAGGATAAGGGTCGTTGACAGTTGCAATTTCTTAATTCATATTCATTAGCGATATCTTCAGCTGATTAGAATCAATCTGGCATGCTCCATGTTCCTATTGAAATTTACAGAATTGTTTAAATGAGACATTACGTTCCTTAAATATCTTAACTCATTCGCAAATCCTTCGTGAAAATGTGCAGCGCGCTTCGAGAAGATTGCGTGCAGTAAACCTGTTGCAGCGATTTCTCGGTGTACGGTCTATTCTGAACCGTTCCTGACATTTAATTAATCGATAACACTGTCAACATCTGACTGGCACTCAAAAGTCAGAGCTTTTATATGGGTAAATTGGTCAGGTGTCTGACACACTACTTCTACATCTTCATCTCGTCAGCCTTCAAAATTGTGTGGTTTATAGTGTAACTAAAATTTAACGTAATCCTTCTAGTACTCATGTGTACGACCTCACACCTTTTCTTATCCAGAGTCAGTTGCCACTTATAATACTCCAAATATATACCTTGTCTAAAGCATTTTGCCGGCCGGGGTAGCCGAGCGGTTCTAGGTGCTACAGTCTGGAACCACGTGACCGCTACGGTCGCAGGTTAGAATCCTGCCTCGGGCATGGATGTGTGTGATGTCCTTAGATTAGTTAGGTTTAAGTAGTTCTAAGTTCTAGGGGACTGATGACCTTAGAAGTTAAGTCCCTTAGTGCTCAGAGCCATTTGAACCATTTTTTAAAACATTTTGCAGTTGGTTTCCATCTTCTGATGTGTTTATTAAACAGCATCAACTGGAGACAATGTCAGAGGGTTGTACACATTGTCTCCTAAATTGTTTAGATGGATTAGGAACAGCAGAGCACCTATCGCACTTCCTCGTGGAACGCCAGATATCACTTCAGTTTTATTCGATTATTTTTCGTCTGTTACTGATTACTGTGACCCTTCTCAGAGGAAATCACGAGTCCAGTCTCACAATTGACACGATATTTCATTGGAACGCAATTTGATTTCAAATCTCTTGTGACGAATGGTGTCAAAAGCCTTTTGGGAATCTAATAATTTTGAATCAGTTTGAGATCTCCTACGAATAACACTCATTGCTTCGGGAGAGTAAACAGGCGGTCGTGTTTGAACAATGAGCAACTTTTCAAATGCCAAGATAACTAAAATCATTTGTTCATATAGATTACCAGTTTCCGCAATTTTTTGTAGTCATCTTTGGATCTATGTTTACATCACTAAACAATCTTTTCCTTCAGTATGGTAAGAGGTGCTATACAGTGTACTTCCATGCTGGTATCGTGAAATGTAATACAAGTAAGAATGTCAGTTTTAAAATGACAGCTGAGTACACATGTGTTATTGTGCCGATTACGTCAATTATTTTTTACGACTTCATATCTAAAAATTCATCTATTGAGTAGGGCAAGTTCTCATTCAGATATTCTTTTAATTTATGGTTTTTTTTCTTTTCTTTCTTTTTAATGCTGGTTGGCTGTCTGTCAGACTTTTAACGCGATTTGGTAAATGACCACAGAGTTTGGTGGGAACATAATTCACCCCTTTGTGTGCCAAAGTCAGATTTAACCCAGAATAGTGAAGATCATCCTTTCTTCTAGTGCTGTAGTTATGCACTGTGCTATCATTTTTGAACTGGGAAGCGTTATTAATAAAAAGTTTCGTAAGTAAATATATGTATTGTTTAGATACTATGAACATTCTTAGTTTCTTAAATAAATGTATGCAAGGTGATTTTGGGTGGGCTTCAACTATTATTTTGATTATACCCTTTTGTGCAACGCACGTTTTTTCTCTTGATGATAAGTTACCCCAAAATAGGATGCCATAAAGCAGCGAAAGAAAATAAGCATAGTAGGCTAATTTACTGACACGTTTATCACTAAAATTTGCAGTAATCCAAAAAGCATAATTAGCTCAACTCAAGCGCTTCGGCAGATCATCAATGCATTTATTCCATTTCAGTTTTTTGTCAGTGTACACATCCACAAATTCTGAATATTCTACCTTAGCAAAAGACTTCTGTTCAAAGTCTGTATTTATCAATGGCTATATCATTTACCATACAGTACTGTATATACTGTGTTTTGTAGTAATTTGAAGAGAGTCCATTTGCAGAGAATCGCTTGATAATTTTCTGAAAGACATTATTAACAATTTCCTCAGCTAATTCTTATTTATTGGGTACGATTTCTACACTTGTATCACCAGTAAAAAGAACTAGCTTTGTATCTTCATGAATGTAGAGTGTCAGGTCATTAACATATTATGTTAATAACAATAGGGGACACAAGACTGGACCCAGTGGGACACCGTTCTTCATAACTCCCCAGTTAAAGGACTCTACTGATTTTTGTAGACTATCTGTACTGTAAATATCAACCATCTGCATTCTTCGAATTAAATATGAATTAAGTCATTCGTGCACTCTCTCTGTCGCCGCCCCCCCCCCCCCCCCGCCCATACTTCAGCTTATATAGAAGAATTTAATGATTCACAGTTTCACGCAGTCATAATCCTATGAGAGGGTACATAATATCCCAATGGGTGATGTTGAGCTATTCAGAGCATTTAACATTTTGTAAGTAGGCTGTTTAGGTTTTTACGTTGGTAACGCCACGTAGCTATATGAGAATCAGTGACTGTGCTGTGTGCAGTCTGTGGCTGGTTTGCATTGTTGGAATTTGCTATTGTAGTGTTGGGCAGTTGGATGTTAACAGTGCGTAGCGTTGCGCAGTTGGAGGTGAGCCGCCATCAGTGGTGGATGTGGGGAGAGAAATGGCAGAATTTTGAGAGCGGACGATCTGGACGTTTGTCCATCAGAAAGAGTAAATTTGCAATATTGGATATCATGAACTGATATACACGATGACTTTGGAACATTATTAAGGTAAATACATTGTTTGATCTCTATCAAAATCTTTCATTTGCTGACTATGCCTATCAGTAGTTAGTGCCTTGAGTAGTTAGAATCTTTTATTTAGCTGGCAGTGGTGGCGCTGGCTGTATTGCAGTAGTTCGAGTAACGAAGATTTTTGAGACGTAAGTGATTCATGAAAGGTATAGGTTATTGTTAGTCAGGGCCATTCTTTTGTAGGGATTTTTGAAAGTCAGATTGCGTTGCGCTAAAAATATTGTGTGTCAGTTTAGTGTTGATCAGAATAGGTAAGGAGCGAAATGTCTGAGTACATTCAGTTCTGCTCAGCTGTTTGAAAATCAAATAATGTAAGGGGTTTATCAGCACAGTAATTCATAAATTTTTCTAAGGGGATGTTTCAATTTGACCAGTGGGAGCATATACAGCATTTTCTGTTGAAAAGTCTTTCTAAAAACCAAATTGACAATTTATTAGTACTTCATTTCTACAAATATGTGAAGCTACTCCTGAATAAATTGCTTAATCAAGAATTTTGGACAAAGCCATCAGAAGTGAGATTGGGCAGTAGATGTTAGCATCAAACCTATCCCCATTTTTTTACAATGGTTTAAGAACAGCATATTCCAGTCTATCTGAAAATATGCCCTGTTTCAGTGAGCTATGGCATTGCTACAGAGAATCCTACTTATCTGGTGGGAACAAGCATTTAGTACTCTGTCTGAAATGCCATCAATCCCACATGAGCTTTACTTTAGAGCGTATTTATTATTTTTCTGATTTCAATAGAAGAGGTGAATGGAATTTCAATTTTATCAAATTGCATGGGTATTGTCTCTTCCATATACAACCTTACATTTTCTAATGAACAGTTGGATCCTCTTTCCTCAAAAACACTTAAAAAATTGATATTAAAATATTTTCTACTTCTGTTTTTTTTTACAAATTTTTCAGTGAATTTTATAGAAATACGGTCTTCCTGTGCTCTCAACTGCCCTGCTTGACTTTTATCAATATTCCAACTTGTTATAATTTTATTATCAGAGATGCTAATCTCAGACATAATACACACACTTCTAGACTTTTTAATAACTTTTCTTAAAACAGTGTAGTGGATTTTATAATGTTTGTTTCTGGACAATTTTATTTCTTTAGTAAGCAGTGGCTTTTTAGATGGTTTCTTACAATTATGTTACACTGTTTTCTTATGGAATCTGTTTTAAATATACTCACAAAGGTATCATGAAATAGGTTAAATTTTACATTAGTATCAGGTTGCCTGTACATCTCCTCCCATTCTAATTATTGCAAGCTTTTCCTAAAATCTGCAATTGTTGACTTGTTAAATGAATGCACTATTTTGTAGGATTGTATTGCATTACTGTATGCAGCTATGTAATAAACTGTAACTATCTGTAGATCATGATCAGAAACCATCTTAGCAGGAAAAGGTTTTATTTCATTAACTTTATTTAGGTCTACAAAAACATTATCTGTCTGTGTGCTGCTTTCCTGTACTACATGAATAGGAAAATTAATAGCTGATATCAAATTGAAAAAAAACAAGTAATAATAATTAATTTATGGTCATTCTTTGTATCAGGCTCTTTCAGAAAATTTATATTGAAACCGCCACAAACAATGATTTGCTTCCCTTGGACAGATAACACATCAAAGAATCCAAGTTTTCAGAAATAGTGTACCGGCAGTACACCCGTGGACTGTTCGAGCAAGAAATACGCTAGGAGAAGTTGAAGAATCACAAAAAAAAAAGAAATATTCCCATGAGGTTTAGTGCCACCCTTAAAGATTATGCTATCTTTCCCGCCAATTTAACCCTCCCCTTCCTGTTGAGATACAGGCCATATCTTTTGAAGTCCCACGTACCAACAGTATCAAAAGGAACCAAACCCATGCCTGACAAAGTAGCCACCAAAAGCAGTTGATCTAACTCCATATTGACCTTCTTGACAGAGCTGTTGAATCGGGACCAACCATTTGCATGAAAGCTGGAACCAAGCCAACATTTATGTTGCTCGAACAGTCCACTGGTATACTGCCGGTTCATAGTGTCCAACGGGAACAATATTTCGGCGATCAGACATGTCGCCATCGTCAGGTGCGCTGACGAACTGAGCTCCTGAAGACGGACGGCCGATTTAAATCCCCTCCCCCCGCGGACAGTTCACAACATTTATGTTGTTCGTTACAGATGCTATTTTTACCATGTCACACTCAGTGCTGCAGCCCTGATCCCCATCAACACTGTTTCTCCCTCCATTCAGTATCACAACATGATCTGCCTTTGTAAACCCTTGTATAATGATCCTACGCCCTCTACCACTTGGCTAAGGCATGCAATGGGCTTGAAAAAATTTGTGAACTGGTACCTAACAACGGAACTTCCCCTCTACTTTCTACTTTTTTAAACTGTTGGTTTCTTGGTGAAAGACTGTAGCGTATTAAGTACTCTTACATCTATCTACTTGTACCTCTTCCTTAAATAACTGGGGTAGCAAGGCAAATCTATTGTTTGTGCCAGTGATGAAACTGTCAGATACTGTTCTCATTCTGTATCCCCTGTTCCTTGCTACGACTTCCCAGATTTTTTCACCTTTCTCCTCATCATTTCCTCTGTAGCAGTATCAATTTCAGCCATAAGGGCTTTTATCTTACCTTCCTGTTCTGCTATCTTCCCACCCCTTCAATATCCTTTGAAATACCATGAAAGAGACTCATTTGCTTCCCCAATTTCTAGGGCAGCTCAAACACTTCTTGCTTATGGCAGTTTACATCCCTTTTACAAAATAGAGCTAAACAATAACAGCAATATTCTGTTAACTGCAGATCACAAGAGTCACTAAATTTATGCAGAACACAAATATATCTGTATACTATTGATATAATAAAACACTTAAAATATAGTTAAAATTCAAAACTTGAGTACCTGAAATAATACAGAAGATCCTCCCCACTCCACGGTGCTACAGATGGTGAACTCTGCTTTCATATCGCAAGCAAGATGAACATTCTGTACCGGGTCAGGGTCATATTAGCAGCAATTTATTTGGTATAAATCTCTCAACTACCGTCGATACTATTTCTTTAAACAAAAGCCACATCTGGACTGCACTTACATACTTAGTTTGGAATGAGTGGAGACTGTCTCTCAGGAAGGCGTCGAGGGAATCTTTATCTGCTCTCTTAAATAGAAATATTTTGTGTTTATTTTTAGCGGATTTGGATGTTAACATTGTTCACTCTCGCGACAACTCACTAATCCCTGTTTCTGTCTCGATGCTCCCTATTTGCTCAGGATTATTTGTTGCTGTGGACCCATGACTTGTTAAGCGGGACCTGAAGCACCACCACTCTATGACGCAAATCGAAGAATCTCTAACCTACACGGTCGCAGAACCGTCTGAGCCTCTAATACAGACCCTCCACTCGGCTCTGTACCAAAGGTCCGCAATCGGTCCTGTCGATGGTGCTACAGATGGTGAACTCTGCTTTCATATCGTAAGTAAGTACGAAATTATCGATAAGATTTAATTTTAAAAAATACACCGTTTTATCATTTTAAAGATGACGTGCCCATCGTCGAGGAATTTCATAGTGGTAAAAGGCGTCCCTCATTTAAGAAGCATCTCAGTTGCGGATATCAACATGGTCGAGTGAGGAACAGAATTTTCAAGCGACTCATGAAACGGTATACAATTCATGTTAATCATTGTCATGTATTTTTTTCAATAATCATAGGCACATTTCTCCATCTATATGACTGTAGAAAATAGTAGGACGTTACACCACCTTGGGAAACTGCATCACTCACTGACAGAAAAATACTATTTGTATGCACAAAATCAAACAGATATTCCAGGTTTTATGGGTTCTAATACGGGTGACTGTAGATTTAATTCTCGGAAGTATCACGGGAATTAAATGTGGTACGTCCTTTACATATAGATCTCATCCACCTATCAGGTGAAACTAGCTCACTCTTACGGTCATGAAGGGACGTGTGGCATCCCTTAGTTTTCCAGTAAGTCGAATGCGGAGGAATTCTTCAGCAGTGTTCTCTTCTTCGACATTCTTAAGACGTTTTCGTTCAGATGACATATTAACTATTAAAACTACTTCCGCTTTACAAAATGTTTTGCAGAAGTGGAAAACACACTTCGCTCTGGTGGCGTGGTCATGTCTTTCTCCCAGCTACCAGGAAATATGTTGAACAGTTAACATGTCAACAGACTCCGCACTCGTGTTTGTGTGCAGCATATTTCCGCATAGACACTGAACATTGTTGGCTGATAGTCTGATGAAGTGAAGTAATAATAGATCCGAATTACAAGTCACTTACGTCGGACAGCTGCAAATGGTGGATCTTCGAGTATACTGACAGCGGGTTCAGCAAAAAGTCAGTAGAACAACTAAAGAAAAGTGCAGTAGACCTATTGAAAAGCACGTCACATGGGCAACACGAGAAGACGTGGCCTCGAAACTTCGAAGTCGAGAAACTATAATTTGGTAGCATTTGCATCAGGCCAGGTGTTGACATTAAATTTCTTGTTTACATGACTCTATAGCATAGCCCTCCACCTAGCCGAAGTCAGAAAGGGAGATGGGTGCAGTGTTTAACGTGCTCTTACTCAAAAGTAGGTGGTTCCAGTCCCGACAGCGGAAGACATTTTTATCACCAGTATTTTATCATCTAGGTGTGAAGCGATCGCAGGAATTTTTGTGATTGATCTAGGATTCTGGCTCGACAAAAGATGGTCAACAACTGTTCGACATAATTTCTTGTGTCCCTGCCACTTAGTGACGCTAGAAATGTCGTCCAGCGCCAGATACTGATCGGGCTACCTCATAATCGATTGTCAGCTTTAACAACCTTGCCAACGGGAGTAAATAATCAGAAATTAGACGCTATATCATGTTACTTAACTTGTTTATCTACATTCACATTGTTATCAGAAAAACTCGAATAGCTCTGCTACCAATACTTGTCTAGTCACGGCGTAACAGTGACGCTACTTCAATTCGTGTTCTGCATTGTAAATAATCTGTTCCAGACGAGCAGAAACGAGAGCACGACAAAGACTTCATTCTTCGCAATACAGTTTGCAAACGACGATAAGGCCGGGACTGCCCCTAACACCAGCGCAACACGTACAAAACTGCGAGGTTACTTATGCAATGATAACAGCAGGCTGATACTCACCATCGGAAATGGTCGGAGTTGTGTCGATAACAAGTCACGTAACGTCTGTCTCTATCCTACACCGTTGTCGCAGTTTCGCAATCGTGTGCTCACTTCTTTCAAGCTTAATGTCTTGGCGTATGTTTCATATTTGTCATAAATCAGCCAGAGATAAAAAAAATATTATTAAATTTTAACACAAGGCAGTAAATAAAACAAAAAATGATAAAATAAATAAATAAAAATAAAAAAACACGATTTTGCAGTCCAAAATATGTACTAATATAGGTCGTTGCCGAAGCCAGAATTGTACCAGCGCGCATACTTGCTCATTTATTGCAAGCAGAATTCCAGAGTGATGACTGTGACAATACAGTATACCGGGCTGGGGTCCGAGCTTCGACTCCAGCATTTCGCTGTCAGCGTTCTCCCAACAGAACCACCCAAGCACTCCCTGCGGTAATACTCAAAGCTTCAAATTGTCACTGGTTCTCTGCATGTTTTATAGACTCCAGATGAAAGTAGCACCCGTGGGAGATTCTGTTCTCTGCCATGGTCCTGACGGTGCGCTGAATGAATTCACAGCTTTACCCATTTTCCAGCGGACGCTAATTTCTCATCATCGTGGAATAACATATTTTATTAAGCTTCGGATCCAGGGGAATATTGAAATTTTTAAGTGCTACATATGGCCCACACGGGTAGCTCAGTTGGAAGAAGCAGCCAAGACATTGCTTTCATTTAGGTATTTTAAGATTTCCGTAAATCATTGGTTATTCTTTCTACAGTGTCACAACCTGTTACCAAAACAAGGCAGCCCTTTGCCTCTAATCGGCTAGCTTTAAATGAAAGACTAAAATCCAGACCTTCTTCAATAAAAACAACAGTGTCCACAGATGACAGGTTCACGTGTCAAATTCTTTTTCAGAGCTAAATTTAACACAAATGCCAAAAGCAAAGTTACTTCTTCTCAAATTCGAAGTAATATCTTTGGTGAGGCTGCTAAAGTCATAAGGTGACAGCTACCTTTGTACGGCGGATGACAGATGAACTGTCCAAAACCCTGTCTAACGGCTTTACCCTTCCCCCTGCAAAGTACTCTGTATGTTTCTAAGATATTTGCATATGTCCCAGACACTTATTCTCATCTGTCATTGCCTCTGTGGCGCACAGTACTCTTCTTAATCATATATTTTTGATTTCCAGTCAGCAGTCACGACTGTTGTTTATATCTACAATACATTATCGATTACTGAGTTACATAAATCCATCTTCAGACCACTGACCAATCAATTGACTATGGAATTCAGTCAGCAAATCAGCGTACACGTAGCAGATATATTGAGGAGCCCAGTCTGACAATTTCATAAAGACAAGCTAGACTTAAACACAAGCTAAGCTTCCACAGCGTATCTGCTTTCTGTATACAGTTTGATTTACTCTTTGTATTCCATACCGAGATGAACGGGCATTCGTATGGATGTCTCCTCCATCCGAACAGGCCAGGAAGGCCCAACGGTACCGACGGTACCGACCGGCCGCCGTGTCATCCTCAGACCACTGGCGTCACTGGATGCGGATATGGAGGGGCATGTGGTCAGCACACCGCTCTCCCGTCAGTTTACGAGACCGGAGCCGCTACTTCTCAGTCAAGTAGCTCGTCAGTTTGCCTCACAAGGGCTGAGTGCACCCCGCTTGCCAATAGCGCTCGGCAGACCGGCTGGTCACCCATGCAGCCCAACAGCGGTTAACTTCGGTGATCTGAAGGGAACCGGTGTTAGCACTGATGCAAGGCCGTTGGCTTATGGATATCTGAAGGTGGAATTACATAACTGAAAAATACAAAACATAGTATTTATATAAACGACAATAAAGGCAGTTATTGGAACGTGTCAGACATATGGGACGTGTTGAAAAATAGTGCCTCCGATTTTTAATGTGAAAACTCTTAGAACTTTTTAAATAGAACAAGCCTCATTAAGATTCTACATTTTTATTTTTCGTGTCTACATATTTGCTGCCCCCTGTCGCTAGAGGGCTCCTAATTGTAGCGTGTAACATGGCGTTGTGTAACGTAACTCTGTCGGTTCGTGATTTCGAATTGTAAGAGATCGTTCACACGTGGAGCACCCTCTCCTGCAGCATGACAATGTCAGCCCACACACGAGCATTGCGACGTGTGCAAGAGTCCGACGGCTTGGGTTCACTGCCATTGACCATCCTCTGTACAGCTCCGACTTGGTCCCATTCACTTTCAACTGTTTCCAGAACTTTAAAGAACGCTTTCGAGGAATTCACGTTGATAGTGATGAAACGGTGCAAGCAGTGGTGACGTTATGGCTCAGACAACAAGCTCAAACATTCTACAGTGGCGGTATCAACAAACTGGTCTCTCATTGGAAGAAAATTGTTGGTAGCCAGGGCGACTATGTTCACAAATAAACATGTAGACCTAAAGAAAAAGACGTAGAATGTTAGTAACGTTTCCACATAACAATTTAGGAGGCATTACTTTTGATCACGCCTTCGTATCAATAAACACAGCTGAACGCCAAAGAATTCTACTAAGCAAAAGATCTCAAATAGAGTCATAGTTTGTGACCTTCATATGTAAAATGGACACGAAAATTATTAGACGCCCTGGATGTTATTTCAGTGATTACAAAATAGAGTCAAATTTACAGAGAACTAGGTGGTATTAGCCCACTTATCAGTATGACGTTTTATCTTCTCTGGACTGTGGGCACGCACTTACTTGTTTCAGGAGGCTGTCATGAAGCCGTTTGTATCCTCTCCGGAGGCAAGATGGCCCACAACTGCTAAAACGGGTCGTTGGTATCTTGGATATTGACACTTGGAGAGAGTTTACGTCCGACCTGGGCCCACACATGGTATATCGAGGACGGATCTAGCGATTTCCGTGGTCACTAAAGTACCTCACCACGACGTACACACATGTGCCATGTGTGGACGAGCATTAGCATGCTGACAAACGGCGTCACGATACTGTCACATGTGTGGTAATACAAGAGGACGCAGGAGGCCTGCGACGTACCGTTCTGCTGTCAGAGTTCAATCAGTCAGTATCAGCCTTGACTTGAAGCTATACGCTATGGCTCCCCGCGTCACGAGGCCAGGAGTAACACCGCGGTGCCTCTGCAAAACACTCGAAGAAACGGACCTGTACCCATGTCGCCTCCACGTTCGCCGACGGTGGTCACCTGCGATGTGCAGAATTGCGAATTACCGCCAAACACAATACGACGCCATTCAGCAACCGTTCACGCTTCTCTGACACGACACCACTCAAAATGCAGCGTTTGTGTTGTGGTGTTTACGACAGCCTAGGCATGAGACGGTAATTCCCTAGTGCGGCTGCTGCTAGTTTCCGATCCAGGGTGTGGGATAACACAGAATGTTGCAGGGAGTCCATTGTTTGTTCTCGGATGGCAGGCGTTTGTGTGCGGGTGTTACGATGTGCTCGGTGCCCAACAGTCCGATCCTGTCTTGTGATGGTCAGCCGTGGCCGACTGGAACCTTGACGACGAGTACGCGTGCCCTCACTATCCCACACAGTCCGGCACCTGGCTGCTGTCATATCTTGATGAGCCACAGATCTAGATAATACACAATTAGAGCAGAATGGCCAAATCGAGAACCGCAATGAGGCGCATTTCAAATTCTGTCAGGTGCTGATAACTCAGTGCCAGACGCTTACGCGGCACCCCCATGTCCCTCCCAGTTACTTCCTAACATCTGGCATTGTTCACGCCCCTTATACACCCTAGAGTTAACGCTTACTACACTAATGCTCTTAGTGACCGCTTCACCTGTTACAGAGAATAGCAACTCTAATTATTTACATTTTCGCCGATGGTGTGAACGTGTTCACAGTTACGTTAACACCTGATGATGTCTTCTGCGGCTATACTTTTTTTGACAGGCAGTGTATTTGTTTAGATACAGATTGCCAGTTCCACAATGCTGAGCGAAGTGGCTCAATGGTAACACCTTCGGCTGAGTTCAAGTCGCCTTTTGGCCATCTGCCTTATTTTTTGACCTCACAAATTCAAGTAAGTCGAATACCTGGATGATTTCCTTGAAAAGGCCGATTTGATTCCCCATCCCCCTATCCACCCTTGTGCTCCGACTCTAATGTCCTCTTCGTCGACTGGACGTTAAGCGCAAACGTTCCGACATTTCTTCTACATTTTCCTCACGTGATACAGAATTTTACTAGGTTGGTGCATAACTTCGTAGAGCTTTTGTTTTTAATGTTAGTATTCCGGTTGCTACACGTTTATTTATGGATTATTATTTTTCATTTGTAATTCACTGTCCAAAAATGCTACTGCAGGCGGGTGTTAAATGACTGTGCGCAACGGAAATTAATAAACGAAAAAATGAAGATTTGACCCTGTCTGACTACCCCCTGAAGCAGATCTTAGGATCTATTAATGCTCTTTAACACATAAATTCCAATCTAAACAGAAATGAATGATTAAGGGAACTAATTATACTAAATGATAAACGTCGTTGCTGCTTATACATTTATTGTATATTAAAAGCAATCATTATTACAAGTGTTTATATTTCCTAACTAAAATTACTGATCCATTGAACAACTCTGCCCTTTTATTATGACTACGCGATATAATATAAATAACGCGAAATGACTGACATCATCTATGTACCGAACACAAGAACACACTACTTTTAAAGATGATCTACAATGGAGTGCAATGTCCGTGGAAATAAATCCTACGTGGTCGCAGCTCTTTCACCTTATAGCCCCTAATAAGCCAAAGCAATTAGCAATATCACCATATGTACTGCGTCCGGTGCTTCGGAGTGATGGTTCTCGTACACGTCTGCGACAATGCAAGAACTCCAGCCATAAAATAAACTCTTTCAAAGAGTAGGACGGCTGAAGGCAGTCCTCTCACTACTTTACTCTAATACTCTCTTCTCCTCCCTGTGTTCTACAGACAAGAAACGCGAACTCCCATCCACAAGGACGGAGTTCAGATAACGTCTCAAGTAAGTAAATGCAGAAGAAGTGCTCTCAATCACCGAATGCTGCGTACACAATGTCGACTTCCAACCCAGAGGCAGAGTCCAGAATCGTCTAAGTTCACAACAGTACAGTGCCTAACCGTTCTAACTATAAAATCTCATGAGAGCAAAGGTAGCAAGTCCGTCCGTACCAACAAGAAACTGATACTGAGCGACCGTCACACATGGGAGCTCAGAACGGAAGACCATGTCTCCCCAACGCTGGCATCCCAGCAAGGCTTGGCTCCCCACCATCGTAATTCCGAAAACGAATCATATTCCCGAAACCACGGAATATTCTCCCTCTCTACAGATTTTTCCAAACGCCGACCAACCATATTTTAGTCTTTTGTCGTCCAGTGCGGAAAGTTTGCAAGGAAAAACCTATACTCGTACAATGGTACGCTTCTATGTAATAATCCCTGGAAATAACCCAGCCTGCGTGGTTTCCAAGGTGTCGCTTCTTCGCTCCTCTCACTTGCGTCCGAGAAGTATAATCCTTCCGGTTCGGCTACAAGACCGGCCGACCGCGACACTATTGTGCTCCAGCGCTTAGGTGCTACGACGTCCGTCTTGTTATTTCTTGTGTTTAAGCAGGACCAACACACCTGTGTGGGCCTTCCACCCAGGGCTTTAATTCCGCCTGTCGTTTTGTTTCCACTGGCGTTCCAACCTCTACTAGTATACGCAATCGTTCATTACACTCCATTTATAATAAAGACACTCCATCAGCTTTCATGCAATAAGCGTTAACAATAATTTACAAAGTGTACGTGACAATGTCACTCTCCTTTATACAGGGTGTTACAAAAAGGTACGGCCAAACTTTAAGGAAATATTCCTCACACACAAATAAAGAAAAGATGTTCTGTGGACATGTGTCCGGAAACGCTTAATTTCCATGTTAGAGCTCATTTTAGTTTCGTCAGTATGTTCTTCCACCTGCGCTCAATGGAGCACGTTATCATAATTTCATACGGGATACTCTACCTGTGCTGCTAGAACATGTGCCTTTACAAGTACGACACAACATGTGGTTCATGCACGATGGAGCTCCTGCAGATTTCAGTCGAAGTGTTCGTACGCTTCTCAACAACAGATTCGGTGACCGATGGATTGGTAGAGGCGGACCAATTCCATGACCTCCACGCTCTCCTGATCCTGACCTCAACCCTCTTGACTTTCATTTATGGGGGCATTTGAAAGCTCTTGACTACGCAACCCCGGTACCAAGTGTAGAGACTCTTCGTGCTCGTATTGTGGACGGCTGTGATACAATACACCATTCTCCAGGGCTGCATCAGCGCATCAGGGATTCCATGCGACAGAGGGTGGATGCATGTATCCTCGCTAACGGAGGACATTTTGAACATTTCATGTAACAAAGTGTTTGAAGTCACGCTGGTACGTTCCGTTGCTGTGTGTTTCCATTCCATGATTAATGTGATTTGAAGAGAAGTAATAAAATGAGCGCTAACATGGAAAGTAAGCGTTTCCGGACACATGTCCACATAACATATTTTCTTTCTTTTTGTGCGAGGAATGTTTCCTGAAAGTTTGGCCGTACCTTTTTGTAACACCCTGTATATTCGTATATGCGATGTACAGCCTATCACATGATACCTAATTGTGTTTGTAGATCACAGCAAAGTATGTGGATGAGTTCTTGTAAGGTGCGAAATTATAGCCACCTTACAGCTGTTGCTGTATAGGTTCATATATTGTCATTTTGTCATTTGGAGATACTGAGTGAAGCTGTGGACGCTAGAAAAAGGAGTGCTAAGCGGTGAAATCGAAACATTTCCGACATGCTCTGCTGTTTCAGTGTAGTAGAGGGGTAACAGGTTGACAGCAGTGGAGACAGCCAGAAACACTTGAGCCGTGTATGACAATAACGCCATTGGACAAGGCACGGCAAGAAAATGAATATCTCGTTTCAAGAAGGATCGTTTTGACATTAGTGACTCCGCATTCGGGAAGACCTTCAGGGTTTGAAGAAGATCGTTTAAACCCTTTAATCCACAATGATCCATGTCAGTGTACCCGGGAATTGGTAAATGTGAAGACCTGTGATAATTTCACCATCGTGAGAGATATGCATGGGATGGGAAAGGTTCAAACATCGGGTGAATGGGTACCGCATGCTCTAAGCCAAAATAAAAAAATGAACAACGTGTCCATAACGTGTATCTCTGCTTACTTGTCATCAATTGGCTCGGGAACAACACCGACAATGCCAGTCTTGTGCCGTTACTGGTGACGAGAAATGGTGTCTTTGTGCTAACATATGGAAAAGAAAGGAATGGCTGAGTCCAAACAAGGCAGCAACTTCCTGTACAAAGACCTGCTCACGTCCACAAAAAATAATGCTCCACATCCGGTGGAAGAGTGACAGTGCAGTGGACTATAAGTTGCTTTCTCGAGTCGTACCCGTCACTGCCGACATTTGTTGTTAATAACTGAGACGTCTTGCAGATGCAATACAATAACAATGACGAGGAAGACTGCATGATGTGTTGCTAGTGGCGCCGCGCCGCCCAGGCCGCGCTTGAGGTGAAGTCAGCTCTCTTAAGGTAGCCAAGCGCATTGTCACCAAACAAAAAACATCAGCTCCCAGAAGGTTGCATGGGGGCTTAATTGTTAAATGAAAACAATTTTAGTAGCTGTTTGTCCGGTTACGAAGTCTCGTAACCGGTTGGCCCTGACTAGTATTAGTACGCAATCTGACTGCATAAAATAACAATAAAGAATGAAAGGAAATTTCCGTTAACACAATTGATTAATTAAGCCCCTGCAACTATAAAAGCTACGAAACAACAAAGCACAAGTGTAACTGTTCTGTATGTGGTAGTGTGGTTCAACGTACATGTATCTGGCACGGTTCTTCCTCAATACGACAAAAAATTTTAAACACCATTTACAATGAACTAATTGGAAAACCACAAATACTATAATTGCTCATAGAAACCAGAATTACAAGTCTAATATATGAACATGAGCCAGATGCTTTGTTGACTGAACCTGTGACCAAGAGGCATTATTATTAAGGAGATTTGAAATAAAAAAATTTTGTTACCTCCATATATATTGGCGAAAAATACACTGTGACCATTGCAACATCTTCCATATATACATTACATCAACCGAACAGCATCTACTCTCTCGCCCAACAGACAATAACTGCACACGACATGGTCTCAACTAGTACTGCTCTCGACATCCTCTCAACAAGCACAGCCCACGGCAACCTCTGAACTAGAACTGCCCTCGACATTCTCTGAACAACTACTGCGCCAGTGGAGGCGGCGGAATAATACTCTTTGGCGCAATCTCTGGCGCTGTGACTCAGTGTAGCCACCTTTCAAGGTCACACTGCGTCTAGCGCGTAGCCATGCGCTACAAGTATAAATAGGTGAATAAAATTTTTTTTAAGATAAGGAATTAGGAAAGGAAGTAAAGAATTTTAAATAGTCTATAATACAACATACAATCACCAGTAATCTTAGTTTTACAATTGTTGTTGCCCCCTTTGGCAAAAATGAAAAGGTGTTCGTCAGCATTCACCTTCTTCTTTCTTCTTATAGACAAATTAACGGCTTGTCTGGAACCAGGGTACCACAGGGAACCTTCGCTAGTAGTCCTGCACTCTCCACTATACTCCAAGTCTTCCAAGCCAGCGCCCTCCCGCATTCTGCTGGACTAGAAAGGTGCTGGGTTCGGAAGCCGCTCCACAGTCATCTTATCCACCTGTTCCTGCGATGTAAGATTTTCACCTTTTCTGCTCCCTATCGAATAACCTTCACTGAAATTCCTTTCCGGCTGAAATGCACTCCAAACCTGGCTCGATGAGTTCTTTGGTTCAAAACTATGTGATTTCTACTGTCGCGGAATCGAAAAGTTACCATAGCGTTGGCAGACAGCAGTAAAGAATGAAGGAGACTGTATAGGAGAATATATTATTGATGACTGAAGTATATGTTACGTGTATCTCTTGTGTTTATTAAACTTACAGAAAAACACTAAGAACTTATACACCAACCCATCCGGCCGGTGTGGTCGAGCGGTTCTAGGCGCTTCAGTTTGGAACCGCGCGACAGCTACGGTCGAAGGTTCGAATCCTGCCTCGGGCGTGGATGTGTGTGATGTCCTTAGGTTAGTTAGGTTTAAGTAGTTCTAAGTTCTAGGGGCCTGATGACCTCAGATGTTAAGTCCCATAGTGCTCAGAGCCATTTGAACCATTTTGTATTCTCTACTCTTATGCGACGGGCGCGAAATCTGAATGGACATTATCTTTCACATGTAGAAACATGCCTACTGCCTTTCGTGTATGTCGCACAACACCTTCTTGGATTTTTTTTCCGTCAGTGTAGTTGAGTTCATCTCTTACTGGTTAGAGTAAATGTCGTATGACTAGGGTCTCCCGTCGGGTAGACCGTCCGCCGGGTGCAAGTCTTTCGATTTGACGCCACTTCGGCGACTTGCGCATCGATGGGTATGAAATGATGATGATTAGGACAACACCCAGTGCCTGAGCGGAGAAAATCTCCGACCCAGCCGGGAATCGAACCCGAATCGAAGGATTGACATTTTGTTGTGCTACCGGGAGCGGACACTGGTTAGAGTGGCAGAATGTATTAATTCAAACATCTATGAGTGTTGTTTTCTGTAAATGTCAAAGAAGTGTTGCCAGTCTATGTTCTATAACTACAAGTCAAGTAAGTTTTAATTTTGTTGATTTCACATTCTAACCTTAATGTGATGCATTAAAAGAAAGGAAGACTGGATTTAACGTCCTGTCGACATGGAGGTCATTAGAGACGGAACACTATCTCGGATTTCGATTGCGTCAAGGTTGGGGAAGGAAATCGGCCTTGTCCTTTCAAAGAAACCATCCCGGATTTAGTCTGGAGCGATTTAGGGAAATAAGGGAAAACCTAAATCTGAATGGCCGGACATGGATTTGAACAGTCGTCCTCTCGAATGAGTAATTAGATGTATCACCTAACTTGCAGACATGTTTCAGGAGATCTGTATCACTGACGATCTGATGTATCGCGTTAGATATTGTCTGAATTATCTGAATATTGCCTTGGAAAGATTTATGATCAAGGTGGTGCATAAAAATGTCAACTGACGTTCTATAAAGTTTGATATAAACATGGAATCGATTATTTTGGTTTTTATAATTTCTTTCTAAGCCATGGCGACGGGAGCCAAGAAACAACTGCAGGAATTGAACACAAAAAAGAAAAAAAAGAGAAACGAAACAGTGCAGGAGAGGAAACTACCTCTAACAGAAGCAACAACTGTGACTACAGATAGGAAGAGATGGGAATTCTGAGATAGTTGGGGACCATATTAACTGAAGTAAAGTAATGTGCACACCGCTCTCCCGGCTGTTGTCAATTTCGCAGACCTTTCAGCTGCTATTTCTCACTCATCTAGGTCTTCAGTTTGTCTTACGAGGCTGACCGCACCATCTTCAAGGCCTTCCAGAGAAGAAAATTCCCTGACAGTACCAGAAATTGAACCCATATTTTTTGCGTGGCAGACAGGCTTGCTGCCCACTTACCTAAGAAGACGGACATTTCACAACTATGTGTTGTGCAACCATGCCACAATTTCCCTTTGCCAGGAACTTAAGTGTAAATTGCAGAGTAATCGTGTAGACGCAGACGTAGAATTACAGTAATTCATTCACTTTTACAGCGAGCTGTTAATTTCAGGCTAACACAGACTAAAAGACCGCAGTACCCCTGTACCCCTGTAGAAACATGGATTTCCTAGTTAAAAATGAATCATAGTGTGTTTCTACTTAAAGAATAAAAGTAAATTTATGGTAGTTACTGTGGTATACACTTTGATTTTAAACTGGTATATGAACCACGGACTTTGCCGTTAGTGAGGTGGCTAGCGTGCCTCGGCAGTGCAGATAGCCGCAGTACCGCAGTTGGAACCACGTCGGAGGGCTGTTTGTTGAGAGGCCAGACAGACGTGTGGTTTCTGAAGAGAGGCACCAGCCTTTTCAGTAGCCGTACGGGCAACAGTTTGCATAATTGACTGATCTGGCCTTATAACATCAACCAAAACTGCCTTGCTGTGCTGGTACTGCCAGCAGCTGAAAGCAAGGGGAAACTACAGCCGTAATTTTTCCCGAGGGTATGAAGCTCTACCGTATGGTTAAATGATGATGGTAATCCTCTTGGGTGAAATATTCCGGAGGTAAAATAGTTCCCCATTCGGATCTACGTGCAGGGACTACTCAGAAGATGTTCTCATCAGGAGAAACAAAACTAACATCGTACGGATCGGAGTGTGGAATGTTAGATCCCCTAATCGGCTAAGTAGGTAAGAAAATTTGAAAAGGGAAATGGACAGGTTGAAATGAGATAAAGTGGAAATTAGCGAAGTTCGGTGGCAGCAGGAAAAGGATTTCTGGTCAGGTTAATTCAGGGTCATAAATTTGAAAACTGAATAAATCACGGAATAATGTAGATGGAAAGGTACAAATTGACACACATGCTTGGAATGACATGGGGTTTTATTAGAACCCAAAAAATACAAAAGTTCACAAAATGTCCGACAGGTGGCGCTTCATGTGATCAGAATAGCAATAATTAGCATAACAAAGTAAGACAAAGCAAAGATGATGTTCTCTACAGGAAATGCTCAATATGTCCACCATCATTCCTCAACAATAGCTTTAGTCGAGGAATAATGTTGTGAACAGCACTGTAAAGCATGTCCGGAGTTATGGTAAGGCATTGTCGTCGGATGTTGTCTTTCCGCGTCCCTAGAGATGTCGGTCGATCACGATACACTTGCGACTTCAGGTAACCCCAAAGCCAATAATCGCACGGACAGAGGTCTGGGGACCTGGGAGGCCAAGCATGACGAAAGTGGCGGCTAAGCACACGATCATCACCAAACGACGCGCGCAAGAGATCTTTCATGCTTCTAGCAATACTTCTTTTTTTTGGTTCTAATAAAACCCCATGTCATTCCAAGCATGTGTGTCAATTTTTACCTCTCTATCTACATTATTCCGTGGTTTATTAAGTTTTCAAATTTATACTGACTTTTTGATCACCCGGTACAAGATCAAATAGGTGTAATTCGGAAGTAGGTTTAATAACGAATAAGAAAACAGGCCTGCGGGTAAGCTACTGTGAACAACATAGTGAAACCATCGTCGTAGTCAAGACAGACGCAAAGCCCAAACCCGCCACAGTAGCACAAGTTTATATGCCAATTAGCTCCGCGGATGATAAGAAAATAAAATATATTATTCAGATAGTTAAGGGAGCCGAAAATTTAATTGTGAATGGGGAATGGAATAAGATAGCAGGGAGAGGAAAATCAGGAAAAATAGTAGGTGAATATGAACTGGAGGAAAGGAATGAAAGAGGCAGCCGCCTGGTAGAATTATGCGTCAAGCATAATTCAACCATCGCTAACACTTGGTTTAGGAATCATAAAAGAGGACTGTATACGTGGAGGAGACCAGGGGACACCGGAAGGTTTCAGAATTATTCTGTAACAGTAACACAGAGATTTCGGAACCAAGTTTTCAATTGTAAGAGATTTGCATGGGCAGATCTGGACTCTGATTGATTAAGTAGATTAAAGCTAAAGAAATTGCAAAAATAGTACGAAATTAGATGGGGCCTGGATAACCTGAAAGAATCAGAAGTTGTTCAAAGTTTCAGAGAGAGCATTACGGAACGATTAACTAAAACAAGGGAAGGAATACAGTGGAAGACGAGTGGGTAGCTTTGACAAATGAAGCAATGAAGATAGCTGAGTAGCAAATAGGTAAAACTATAAGGCCTAGTAGAAATCCTTGGGTAACACAGGAGATACTGAAATTAATTGATGAAAGGAGACAACATAAAAAATGCAGCAAATGAAGCTCGAGAAAGCGAATACAAACTTCTAAAAAAATGAGACTGGCAGGAAGTGCAAATGGCTAAGCTGGAATGGCGAGAGGAAGAATGTAAGGATTTCGAAGCATAAATCATTAGGGGAGTTATAGATATTTCCTGCAGGAAAATTAAAGAGGGTTTTGGAGAAGAGAGAAACAGTGGTATGAAAATCAAGAGATCAAATGGAAAACCAGTTCCACGTAAAGAAGGGAAAGCTGAAAGGCTGAAGGAACATAGAGCGTCTATACAAGGGAGATGAACTTGCAGGCAGTGTTGTAGAAATGAAAGACGACATAGATGAAGATGAGATGGGAGATGTGATACTGCGAACAGAATTTGACAGAACATTGAAAGTCCGAAGTCGAAACAACTCTTCAGGGGTAGATGACATTCCATCAGCGCTACTAATAGCCGTCCGCAGCTCGTGGTCGTGAGGTAGCGTTCTCGCTTCCCGCGCCCGGGTTCCCGGGTTCGATTCCCGGCGGGGCAGGGATTTACTCTGCCTCGTGGTGACTGGGTGTTGTGTGATGTCCTTAGGTTAGTTAGGTTTAAGTAGTTCTAAGTTCTAGGGGACTGATGACCATAGATGTTAAGTCCCATAGTGCTCAGAGCCATTTGAACCATACTCTACTAATAGCCTTGGAAGAGCCAGCTGGGACAAAGCTCTTCCATCTGCTGTGTAAGATGTATGAGACAGGCGAAATACTATCAGACTTCATGAACAATGTAATAATTCCAATTCCAAGGAAAGTTGGTGCGAATATTACCGAACTATCAGTTTGATAAGTGATGATTACATAATACTAACTCATATTCTGTACAGAAGAACGGAAAAAGTGGTAGAAGCCGACCTCGGGGATGATCAGATTGGATTCCGGAGAAATTTAGGAACACGCGACGCAATACTAATCCCATGACTTATCTTAGAAGACAGGTTACGGAAAGACAATCCTACGTTTATAGCATTTGTAGGCTTAGAGGAAACTTTTGACAATGTTGGCTGGTATAATATCTTCCAAATTCTGAAGATAGCAGAGGTAAAATACAGGGAGCGAAAGGCTACTTGCAACTTGTACAACAATCAGACAGCAGATACAGGAGTCGAGGGGCATGGAAAGGAACTAATGATTGAGAAAGGAGTGAGAGAGGGTTATAGCCTGGCACCGACGTTATTCAATCTATACTTCGAGCAAGCACTGACGGAAACCAATAAAAATTAGGAGAAGGAATTAACGTTCAGAGAGAAGAAATAAAAAGTTTGACGTTTGCCGATAACATTGTAATTCTGTCAGAGGGGGCAAAGGACTTAGAAGAGCACTTGGACGGAATGGTCAGTGTCTTGAAAGAAGGATATAAGATGAACATCAACAAAAGCACAACAATGATAATGGAATACAGTCTAATTAAATCAGGCGAAGCTGAGAGAATTAGATTAGGAAACGAGACACTTAAGTTAGTAAATGAGTTTTGCTATTTAGGCTGTAAAATAACGGATGATGGCCTAAGTAGAGAGGGTATAAAATAAAGACTTGGAAAGGCATGAAAATAGGTTCTGAAGAAGAAAAATTTGTTAACATCGAATATAGATTTGTTAGGAAGTCTTGTGTGAAAGTATTTGTACGGAGTGTAGCCATGTATGGATGTGAAACATGGACGACAAATGGTTTAGGTAAGAAAAGAATAGAAGCTTTAGAAATTTGGTGCTACAGTAGTATGCTGAAGACTAGACCATTAGATCTCTTAACTAATGAGGAGGTACTGCATAGAACTGGGGAGAAAAGAAATTTGTAATACAATCCGATTAGAAGGGATCCGTTGATAGGACAAATTGTGAGACATCAAGGAATCACTGATTTAATATTGGAGAGAAATGTAGGGGGTAAAAATCATAGACGGAGACCAAGGGATGAATACGTTAATCAAACTGAGGAGGATGTAAGTTGCGGGAGTTACTCGGTGATGAAGAGCCTTGCACGGAGTAGACTATCATGGAGGGCTGCATCAAACCAATCTTCGGACTGAAGTCCAGAGCAACAACAACATAATATTTAAGTTACAGGGTCTGTAATGAACGTATTTGAACAATCCCCTTTCAAAGATCCGAAATGTCTGGACACTGTGTGGGTGAACACGATCGTGAATGAAGGGTTTACCAGGTGAAGATTCTCCACGACGTCCATTTCAAATGAATCGTCTCAGTTTCAAAGCTTTCTGATAATACAAGCTAAGGCAGCACGTTTTGTATTATCGCGCAATATGGGTGAGATTGTCACTGAAATGATACAAGATTTTTCGTTGCGGTGGAATATTCTCACGAAAGTTCAAACACCAACTTTCTCCTCCGAATGCGAAAATATTTTTTTGACACCGACCAACGTAGGGAGAAACGATCACCAAGATAAAATAAGGGAAATCAGAGTTCGTATGGAAAGACATAGGTGTTCTTTCTTTCCACGCGCTATACGAGATTGGAATAATAGAGAATTGTGAATCTGGTTCGATGAACCCTCTGCCAGGCACTTAAATGTGATTTGCAGAATATCCATGTAGATGTAGAAGTTATTGAGAAAGAGAACTGCTGACGGTAACTAGCACGTTTTGGCATTCTTTTACTTTCATAGTCGTTTAAAGTCGCTTTCACATAAAGACCGAGCGATAAAGGAAGGCACCAGGCAGGACCAACTTAAATTTTTTCAAGGAGTTCGCTATCGTGAAGTTGTTCTTTAAGGCGTAACCGGTATGTTAGGCCTTTATTTTCTTATACGTGTATGGACGACCACTTCTTCCGATTCAGGTCAAACAACAAGCATCCTCCCCTCTCCATCTTTCACTGTCAGTGCTGAAAGTGAGCACATTACTGTTTGCCCATTTGCGGTATCGGAGGAACTATCTCGCAAATGCGTGGATTCAAATCCGTCGGTGAAATTTCTCCTAACGCTTGGGTCGTCTTTCGATATTGCAGAAAACTAATTGGCGTCACAGGCAATATTATAAACATAAACATCGTTGGTTTTGTGCCTCCTTCCGTGTGATGTCATGTTTTCGCTTGAGTAATGAAAGAACAAAAACGTTGTTGTGTCGTGCAGTCTAAGCGGAAATATCAGACCGCGGGTTGGGTAATACTCGCTTCTCAGTTGTATGCTCGTTTTTTACACTTCCACGGAGCGGTGGATGGAATCGCTCCCTTGATGAATCCAAGGACAAGACACATTAAAAAAAATAGTGAGATGGGAGTTTTGGGGTAACAGCTCTATATGAGTAGACGAACGAGCTTCAGTTACGGACACCTGTTCTTGTTTGTGCGGCTGAGCGCTGCTCGCAAGGAGAGGAAGCTGAGCTTGCTACTGAGTTCCCGTCCACTCACTCCCGCGCTGTGCCGTCGGCTTACAATAGCTCACGGTTCCACCACAGAAGTCGGACATCACTTTAATGTGGTGCACAACAAATGTTATCGGTAAGTTTCTAGATGCTAAGGAATACTACACTACTGGCCATTAAAATTGCTACACCTCGAAGATAACGTACTACAGACGCGAAATTTAACAGACAGGAAGAAGATGCTATGATATTCAAATGATTAGCTTTTCAGAGCATTCACACAAAGTTGGCGCCGGTGGCGACACCTACAACGTGCTGGCATGAGGAAAGTTTCCAGTCGATTTCTCAAACACAAACTGCAGTTGACCGGCGTTACCTGGTGAAACGTTGTTGTAATGCCTCGTGTAAGGAGGAGAAATGTGTACCATCACGTTTCCGACTTTGATAAAGGTCGGATTGTAGCCTATAGCGACTGCGGTTTATCGTATCGCGACATTGCTGCTCGCGTTGGTCAAGATCCAATGACTGTTAGCAGAATACGGAATCGGTGGGTTCAGGATGGTAATACGGAACGCCGTGCTGGATCCCAACGGCCTCGTATCACTAGCAGTCGAGATGACAGGCGTCTTATGCGCATGGCTGTAACAGATAGTGCAGCCACGTCTCGATCACCGACTCAACAGATGGGGACGTTTGCAAGACAACAACCATCTGCACGAGCAATTCTACGACGTTTTCAGCAGCAGGGACTATCAGCTCGGAGACCATGGCTGCGGTTACCCTTGACGCTGCATCACAGACAGGAGCGCCTGAGATGGTTTACTCAACGACGAACCTGGGTGCACTAATGGCAAAAAGGTCATTTTTCGGATGAATCCAGGTTCTGTTTACAGCATCATGATGGTCGCATCCGTGTTTGGCGACATCTCGGTGAACGCACATTGGGAGCGTGTATTCGTTATCGCCATACTGTCGTATCACCCGGCGTGATGTTATGGGGTGCCATTGGTTACACGTCTCGATCACCTCTTGTTCGCATTGACAGCACTTTGAATAATGGGCGTTACTTTTCAGATGTGTTACGACCCGTGGCTCTACCCTTCATTAGATCCCTGCGAAACCCTACATTTCAGCAGGATAATGCACGGCCGCGTGTTGCAGGTCCTGTACGGACCTTTCTGGATACAGAAAATGTTCGACTGGTGCCCTGGCCAGCACATTCTCCAGATCTCTCACCAATTGAAAACGTCTGGTCAATAGTAGCCGAGCAACTGGCTCGTCACAATAGCCATTCACTACTCTTGATGAACTGTGGTATCGTGTTGAAGCTGCATGGGCAGCTGTAGCTGTACACGCCATCCAAGCTTTGTTTCATTCAATGGCCAGGCGTATCAAGGCCGTTATTACGGCCAGAGGTGGGTGTTCTGGGTACTGATTTCTCAGGATCTATGCACCCACATTGCGTGAAAATGTAATCACATGTCAGTTCTAGTATAATATAATTGTCCGATGAATACCTGTTTATCATCTGCATTTCTTCTTGGTGTAGCAGTTTTAATGGCCAGTAGTGTATATTGTCACATGAATGTGCTTTAGCACTCTTCGTTATTTCAACTAGGAAAAAACAATTCCCTGATATAGCCTGGCAAGAATTTACTGTGGAACTACATGGTTCCAGAGAACAAGTCTCGAACGTCCGTGACGTATATATGCACACTGAAGTGATGAATGAAAATGTGAACCAGGGCCGATGCGCAGATGCATGGTAGCTTTGCACAACTGCACGGACTGACCTAGCACGGCACCCTATGTGGCTCACCTTGGAGCACAACCTCTCTGTATTGCCAGAGAAGGTTAACGACGCCATTAAACTCGCCTGTACACTAAATATATCATTGATACTCGGTGCTTCATAAAGGACCCTGCAGTTTTGAAATCAGCTGGAAACAGAGAGTGGTAGAATGACACAAGAACTGGGCGAGAGCAAAGTTATTTACAGATATCGCCAACATTAAGTGTAGGGTGTTGCTGTCACTAAGATAAGAGCAGTGAATTTGCGCTGAGCAAACTGCATTCGCACTCACTGGAAAAGTGGTTTAAAATGAGCAGCGTGTACGTCTCTTGAAATGAGACGGGTGAACAGTGAAACTGGCGCCCGCTCACCGGAGTGTGCCATGTGCCATTGAGTGTTGACAGATATTGGTTGCTCTTCTGCATCGTCCAGTAGTGCAGAAGGATGTCGCAGAAAAAGTAGTTGCAGTATGTAAGGTCGACAGTAAGGCGCCAGAGTACGTCTGCTGCAGTAAGTGTGTGGCATTGTAACCCATTGCTGCCACTACTGAAAGAAAAACGCAAAAAATAGTGGTGCACAGCGCGGCTGCGAACCATTTTGCGCGAACTGTGATATCTATCTTTCAACGTTTGAGGACTGGTGCAAGTTGTCTCAAACTGCTATGTACTGTTCAGTAATAACCACACTCAACATTAAATAACCATTCAAATTATCATAAAAATTACAACGATTAAAAAGTCAAGAATGATGAGGTGTTTCCAAAAGTTACATAGCTGTATGAAGGTGCTGTATACGTAACTACCTATTTCACGTCAGTATAGGCGCATCTCCGGATTTATCTGTAACTTGCAATTCACCAAATTCATTGCTGTATATCGATATGTAAGATGATATTCGAAATCAGATTCGTTCGAATAACGGTTGCAACCGCTTGAATCACGAGAATGCGTTCGAAGCAGGCATTCACCCAGTCACAAACCGTGGGAACTGTGTGAATGCCTGCCTGCGTCTATTATTACATTATTAAGTACACAACAGACAAGCTTTTCTCGATTGCAACACATTTAAATTTGTACAGAATATTTGTAACTAGGTACAGGGTGCTTCACAATGTTTTGAGGATTCCAAATTAAATAATACAAAAACTAATCGTGAAACAAAGTAGAACATTTTACACAAGGCATAACATTTATTCAAGTTTATTTTGAAATACTTCATTGGACGAATGGCCATTCCCAGCTACACAATGCCCAAGGCACTTCACCTGCTTTGTGAACACATCTATCGTACCTACTGGAGGAATTCTGGAAATTTCATCGTGAATTCGATCCTCTAACTGTGGCAACGTCTCGGGCAGTCAGAGCACACACACGTTTTCAAATAACCCCTTAGGTAAAAGTCTGGCCCCGTTTACAGGCGAGCGAGGAGGCCATCCAACACAAGCGCATTTGGGAATTATGTGGTTACCAAATCTTTCACGGAGAACTTGCAAGTGGCTTGTTGGATGTGTGGCATGTCGCACGGTCTTGGAACGTTTCGTAACGATGTGAGCTTTCTTGTAGACTGCTACGCACACATTCGAAGTTCTCGGCAGTTCGGAGGGCCAGTTGACTTGCGATTCGATGCACTGCCAGTTGCACGGAAGATTCTTACCCAGTTCATTATTGTTCCACGAGTGGGAATTCGATATCACGGCTGAATCTTGAAATGTTTACGAAGTTACGTTGCACGCGCACGGCAGATTCGCCGTAGAGAAAATAACTCTCCACCGCGAACGCACGACGTTACTTCGATCAGTACGGCCTGATTACCGACCTGTATACTGGACGGATTTCCGCACTGCTAAAAGACGGCGCCACCGTCACTTTATCTTCTTTTTAGCGGGGGTTATTCGAACTTGAACTGTGGGACACCCTGCATATGACCATTTTGTATCTTGGAACAGTTTTTCACATGTGGAAAAACCGTACTTTTCCACAGTAATTCTTTTACTTAGAAAAAAAGACACCAGCACATATCTATCATTTTCACAATGGAATAACGTATTACATTGAACTTCTGTCCCATGAATGGCTAGAGGCGAATGTCTGGGGAATGTTCCACGGTGCAACACTCTCCCCCACAAAGTCAATGAGACAACAGAGTCCAAACATGCCTGCTGCACGACATTCTCTAGAATGCTAACTGTAAAAAACTCCAGCGAGATCATGACAACACGTGGGTGAGCCGTGTCGGCTCGTATCGATTTCTCTTCCTGGCGACTGCCTTTGCTTGATTTCTCCTCTGGTCAACCGGTGGGGCTGCCGCCGCGCCGCGGCCGGTGGGCCGAATTTTCAGGCGTACGAGTCTCGTTTGGACAGCGCTGGGAGGAAGTTGGGGCTCTGAGCTGAAGCGGTCGGGACGAGAAACAATTGTTCAAAAAATGGTTCAAATGGCTCTAAGCACTATGGGACAACATCTGAGGTCATCAGTCCCCTAGACTTAGAACTAATTAAACCTAACTAACCTAAGGACATCACACACATCCATGCCCGAGGCAGGATTAGAACCTGCGACCGTATCTACATCTACATCTACATTTACATTTATACTCCGCAAGCCACCCAACGGTGTGTGGCGGAGGGCACTTTACGTGCCACTGTCATTATCTCCCTTTCCTGTTCCAGTCGCGTATGGTTCGCGGGAAGAACGACTGTCTGAAAGCCTCTGTGCGCGCTCTAATCTCTCTAATTTTACATTCGTGATCTCCTCGGGAGGTATAAGTAGGGGGAAGCAATATATTCGATACCTCATCCAGAAACGCACCCTCTCGAAACCTGGCGAGCAAGCTACACCGCGATGCAGAGCGCCTCTCTTGCAGAGTCTGCCACTTGAGTTTGTTAAACATCTCCGTAACGCTATCACGGTTACCAAATAACCCTGTGACGAAACGCGCCGCTCTTCTTTGGATCTTCTCTATCTCCTCCGTCAACCCGATCTGGTACGGATCCCACACTGATGAGCAATACTCAAGTATAGGTCGAACGAGTGTTTTGTAAGCCACCTCCTTTGTTGATGGACTACATTTTCTAAGGACTCTCCCAATGAATCTCAACCTGGTACCCGCCTTACCAACAATTAATTTTATATGATCATTCCACTTCAAATCGTTCCGCACGCATACTCCCAGATATTTTACAGAAGTAACTGCTACCAGTGTTTGTTCCGCTATCATATAATCATACAATAAAGGATCCTTCTTTCTATGTATTCGCAATACATTACATTTGTCTATGTTAAGGGTCAGTTGCCACTCCCTGCACCAAGTGCCTATCCGCTGCAGATCTTCCTGCATTTCGCTACAATTTTCTAATGCTGCAACTTCTCTGTATACTACAGCATCATCCGCGAAAAGCCGCATGGAACTTCCGACACTATCTACTAGGTCATTTATATATATTGTGAAAAGCAATGGTCCCATAACACTCCCCTGTGGCACGCCAGAGGTTACTTTAACGTCTGTAGATGTCTCTCCATTGAAAACAACATGCTGTGTTCTGTTTGCTAAAAACTCTTCAATCCAGCCACACAGCTGGTCTGATATTCCGTAGGCTCTTACTTTGTTTATCAGACGACAGTGCGGAACTGTATCGAACGCCTTCCGGAAGTCAAGGAAAATGGCATCTACCTGGGAGCCTGTATCTAATATTTTCTGGGTTTCATGAACAAATAATGCGAGTTGGGTTTCACACGATCGCTGTTTCCGGAATCCATGTTGATTCCTACATAGTAGATTCTGAGTTTCCAAAAACGACATGATACTCGAGCAAAAGACATGTTCTAAAATTCTACAACAGATCGACGTCAGAGAGATAGGTCTATAGTTTTGCGCATCTGCTCGACGACCCTTCTTGAAGACTGGGACTACCTGTGCTCTTTTCCAATCATTTGGAACCTTCTGTTCCTCTAGAGACTTGCGGTACACGGCTGTTAGAAGGGGGGCAAGTTCTTTCGCGTACTCTGTGTAGAATCGAATTGGTATCCCGTCAGGTCCAGTGGACTTTCCTCTGTTGAGTGATTCCAGTTGCTTTTCTATTCCTTGGACACTTATTTCAATGTCAGCCATTTTTTCGTTGGTGCGAGGATTTAGAGAAGGAACTGCAGTGCGGTCTTCCTCTGTGAAACAGCTTTGGAAAAAGGTGTTTAGTATTTCAGCTTTACGCTTGTCATCCTCTGTTTCAATGCCATCATCATCCCAGAGTGTCTGGACATGATGTTTCGAGCCACTTACTGATTTAACGTAAGACCAGAACTTCCTAGGATTTTCTGTCAAGTCGGTACCTAGTATTTTACTTTCGAATTCACTGAACGCTTCACGCATAGCCCTCCTTACGCTAACTTTGACATCGTTTAGCTTCTGTTTGTCTGAGAGGTTTTGGCTGCGTTTAAACTTGGAGTGAAGCTCTCTTTGCTTTCGCAGTAGTTTCCTAACTTTGTTGTTGTACCACGGTGGGTTTTTCCCGTCCCTCACAGTTTTGCTCGGCACGTACCTGTCTAAAACGCATTTAACGGTTGCCTTGAACTTTTTCCATAAACACTCAACATTGTCAGTGTCGGAACAGAAATTTTCGTTTTGATCTGTTAGGTAGTCTGAAATCTGCCTTCTATTACTCTTGCTAAACAGATAAACCTTCCTCCCTTTTTTTATATTCCTATTAACTTCCATATTCAGGGATGCTGCAACGGCCTTATGATCACTGATTCCCTGTTCTGCACTTACAGAGTCGAAAAGTTCGGGTCTGTTTGTTATCAGTAGGTCCAAGATGTTATCTCCACGAGTCGGTTCTCTGTTTAATTGCTCGAGGTAATTTTCGGATAGTGCACTCAGTATAATGTCACTCGATGCTCTGTCCCTACCACCCGTCCTAAACATCTGAGTGTCCCAGTCTATATCTGGTAAATTGAAATCTCCACCTAAGACCATAACATGCTGAGAAAATTTATGTGAAATGTATTCCAAATTTTCTCTCAGTTGTTCTGCCACTAATGCTGCTGAGTCGGGGGGTCGGTAAAAGGAGCCAATTATTAACCTTGCTCGGTTGTTGAGTGTAACCTCCACCCATAATAATTCACAGGAACTATCCACTTCTACTTCACTACAGGATAAACTACTACTAACAGCGACGAACACTCCGCCACCGGTTGCATGCAATCTATCCTTTCTAAACACCGTCTGTGCCTTTGTAAAAATTTCGGCAGAATTTATCTCTGGCTTCAGCCAGCTTTCTGTACCTATAACGATTTCAGCTTCGGTGCTTTCTATCAGCGCTTGAAGTTCCGGTACTTTACCAACGCAGCTTCGACAGTTTACAATTACAATACCGATTGCTGCTTGGTCCCCGCATGTCCTGACTTTGCCCCGCACCCGTTGAGGCTGTTGCCCTTTCTGCCCTTGCCCGAGGCCATCTAACCTAAAAAACCGCCCAGCCCACGCCACACAACCCCTGCTACCCGTGTAGCCGCTTGTTGCGTGTAGTGGACTCCTGACCTATCCAGCGGAACCCGAAACCCCACCACCCTATGGCGCAAGTCGAGGAATCTGCAGCCCACATGGTCGCAGAACCGTCTCAACCTCTGATTCAGACCCTCCACTCGGCTCTGTACCAAAGGTCCGCAGTCAGTCCTGTCGACGATGCTGCAGATGGTGAGCTCTGCTTTCATCCCGCTAGCGAGACTGGCAGTCTTCACCAAATCAGATAGCCGCCAGAAGCCAGAGAGGATTTCCTCCGATCCATAGCGACACACATCATTGGTGCCGACATGAGCGACCACCTGCAGATGGGTGCACCCTGTACCCTTCATGGCATCCGGAAGGACCCTTTCCACATCTGGAATGACTCCCCCCGGTATGCACACGGAGTGCACTTTGGTTTTCTTCCCCTCCCTTGCTGCCATATCCCTAAGGGGCCCCATTACGCCGCTTGGTTCCGGACTGAAGAACCTAGAGTCGCTCGTCCAGAGAATCATTGTGCGGGAAGTGACATAAGGCTCCGTTCCGCGAGAGGCTGATGACTACTAGCTTTCAATCGAAAGTGTGTTGCCGCCGCCGCCCATTGTGCTGGCGTCCGTCGAAGTTACCTCTTGGTAACACGCTGTCAGTTGGCGAGTCACTTCAGACCTTTTCGCTTGCCTGTAAGTTCATCGGGAACGACTGTTGGTTAGTCGGTTTGGCCATTTCTGGCTTCTGGGTGCCGCTGATTAATTGCAGTTCGTTCTTGTTGCTGAACAGTGATTGCTTTTAGTATTGGTTGGTTAGTTGGTTGGTTTGGGGGAGGTGACGAAACAGGGAGGTCATCGGTCCCATCGGATTAGGGAAGGATGGGGAAGGAAGTCGGCTGCGCCGTTTCAAAGGAACCATTCAGGCATTTGCCTGAAGTGATTTAGGAAAATCACGGAAAACCTAAATCAGGATTGCCGGACGCTTGATTGCACTATCGTCGTCCCGATTGCGAGTCCAGTGTGCAGGAGGTTCTGCTGTTAGGTAGTTCCCACGGTAGAGGTGTGGGCCAGCAGTTGCAGGAAGTGTTGGGGAGTGAGTACCAGGTCACCAGCATTGTGAAGCCTAGTGCAGGGTTGGCTCAGGTGACTGAAAGCATAGGGGAGTTATGTAAGAATTTTACGAACGAGGATCAGGTAGTGATAGTGGGTGCAGCAGGGAACAGTCTCGATAGGGACGAGGAATATGAAGTCAGTCGTGACTTGGTTAAGACAGCTACTCAAACTGGTGGCACTAATGTGCATTTCGTGCAACTGTTTCACCGTCATGATCGGCCTCATCTTAATGCACCTGTTAGGCGCGTTAATGTGGGGCTGAGAAGGGCACTGATGGCGGAGGGCATGGATCACATCTCAGTGGTGCCAGTTGAGTCTATCAGTAGATGGGGTTTCACTAGGCATGGCCTGCACCTCAATAGGTATGGGAAGGAGAGGCTGGCTAAGCTTATAGGTGACAGTGTAGTGGGTGGTGGTGGTGGTAGTGGTATCACTCATGGAAAAATTCCTGTAGTAGTTGGTGTTAGAGCTGCACCTTTTTTAGACTGAAGTCAGCTGATAGGTATACCTGCTTAAAGTAGGTGCATCTAACTAAGGGCTCACCTCCAGAGGATATAATGTTTCCAAGTAGAGAAGGAATTAGCATATTTCATCAAAATATAAGAGGTATTAGAGATAAAGTTAGTGAACTGCTAATAGATGTTAACTCTGAAATTATTGTTATATCAGAGCACCACGTAAATAATTTGATAATTCAGAGGCTTCCTTTACCAGGCTACAGATTAGCTGGCTGTTTCTCAAGGAGTTCCTTGCGGAGTGGGGGAGTGGCTCTGTACGTAAAAAACAGTATTTCATTTGAGTCCATAGACGTATCACGACACTGCACTGAACAGATATTTGAAAGTTGTGCAGCATTAGTTGAATTTAGTGAAACTAAACTTCTAATTGCTGTTGTTTACAGGTCCCCTAACTCCGACTTCAGAGCATTTTTACTTAAGCTAGAGAGGGTTCTTCATTCACTTTGTAGGAAGTACCAGAAAGTAGTTATATGTGGTGACTTCAGTATTAATTTTGTACATGATTGTGCAGGAAAAAGGATGTTGGTAGATCTCCTAAATTCATATGATCTGATGCAAACTGTGTTTTTTCCAACTAGGGTGCAGGGGAACAGTAGCACAGTCATAGACAATATTTTTATTCATTCTTCATTACTAGATGGGCATTCTGTTAGTAAAAGGGTGAATGGCCTTTCAGACCATGATGCACAAATTTTAACACTAAAAGGTTTTTGTACTTAAACCAATGTCGTATTTAATTACAAACTACGTGGGAAAGTTAATCCAACAGCAATAGAGAGTTTTTCAAAACTTGTCAAGGAACAGGAGTGGCAAGATGTTTATAGTGCCGATAATATAGATGATAAATACAATGCTTTCCATAACACATTTCTCATGCTCTTTGAGAGTTGCTTTCCATTAGAACATTCTAAACGGGGTACTAGCAGTAATAGACAGCCCGGTTGGCTGACTAGTGGGATAAGGATATAATGTAGAACAAAGCGGGAGTTATATCAAAATGTTAGAAGTAGTCACAATCAAGCTACAGTAGCCATTACAAACAGTATTGTAAGGTGCTTAAAAATGTTATTAGCAAGGCGAAAAGTATGTGGTATGCAAATAGAATAGCTAATTCACAGGATAAAATTACAGCCATATGGCCAGTTGTGAAGGAAGTGTCTGGTCAACAGCACAAGGTCGATGATATAAAGTCAGTTCAGAGTAATAATATTTCTGTTTCTGATAAATCAGATATATGTACAGTATTTAACAACCATTTTCTGGGCATTGCTGGTGAATTAAATAAAAATTTAGTTTCTACAGGAAATCATATAAATTTCTTAGCAAATGCCTTTCCGAGGTTGACGTCTGAAATACTCCTCTGTGATACAGACCAGAGGGAGATTGAGTCAATAATTAAATCACTGAAGACTAAGGACTCTCATGGTTATGATGGAGTGTCTAGTAGAATATTAAAGTACTGTGCTGCACATGTTAGCCCTGTATTTAGCCATATTTGTAATTTTTCCTTTAGGAATGGTCAGTTTCGTGAGCGATTAAACTACTCAGTAGTAAAGCCGCTTTATAAAAATGGAGAAAGGGATAATGTAGATAATTTTAGACCTATTTCTATGCCATCAGTGTTTGCAAAAGTTATCGAAAAGGCTGTGTATGTAAGGTTAATTGATCATTTTATGTCACACGATTTGCTATCAAAAAAGTTATCGAAAAGGCTGTGTATGTAAGGTTAATTGATCATTTTATGTCACACGATTTGCTATCAAATCGTCGTTTGACAACTGAAAATGCTATATTCTCTTTTCTCTGTGAGGTACTGGATGGGCTAAACAAAAAGTTTCGAACGCTTGGCGTATTTTTTGATTTAACAAAGGCATTTGACTGTGTTGATCTCACAATATTGCTCCAGAAGCTGGACCATTACGGAATAAGGGGAGTAGCTCACAATTGGTTCACCTCTTACTTTAGCAACAGGCAGCAAAAGGTCATTATTCACAATGTTGATTACGGCTGTAATGTGGGATCTGAGTGGGGTACTGTGTGGGGGGTGTTCCAGGGATCAGTGTTGGGGCCGCTCCTGTTCCTTATTTATATAAATGATACGCCCTCTAGTATTATGGGTAACTCTAAAATATTTCTGTTTGCTGATGACACTAGCTTGGTAGTAAAGGATGTTGTGTGCAACATTGACTCGGTTTCAAGTAGTGCAGTACATGACCTCAGTTCATGGCTTGTAGAAAATAAACTAACGTTAAATCACAGTAAGACTCAGTTTTTACAGTTTCTAACACACAATTGAACAAAACCTGACGTTTTAATCTCACAGAACGGGCGTATGATTAGTGAAACTGAACAGTTCAAATTTCTAGGTGTTCAGATAGATAGTAAGCTGTCGTGGAAATCCCACGTTCAGGATCTTGTTCAAAGACTTAATACTGGCATTTTCACTATTCGAACGGTATCAATAGTGAGTGATACTTCAACACGTAAATTAGTCTACTGTGCTTATTTTCATTCACTTATGTCGTATGGTATTATGTTTTAGGGTAACTCTTCCCATTCTAGAAGAATATTTTTGGCTCAGAAACGGGCGGTTCGGGCAATAAGTGATGCGAGTTCACGAACCTCTTGTCGACCTCTGTTCACGAGTCCGGGTATTTTGACATTGGCCTCTCAATATGTATATTCCTTATTGTCGTTTCTTGTTACCAATATTAGTTTATTTCCAAGAATAAGCAGCTTTCACTCGGTTAATACTCAGCAGAAATCAAACCTCCATTTGGATCGGACTTCCTTAACTCTTGAGCAAAGAGGTGTGCAGTATACTACTGCATCCATTTTCAATAAGTTGCCACTCGAATTCAAAAATCTTACCAGTAATCCACGCGCTTTCAAATCGAAACTGAGGAGTTTCCTCATGGGTCACTCCTTCTATTCTGTCGAGGAGTTCCATGAAAAATTAAGCTGATTCTCATTGTATTGCTGATAGCGTTTGCTTAAACTTATGGACTGACTTTTTTCACGTTCATGAACATTTATTTGTATCTGTTATTACTTTTATGTTGTAAGTTCATGTACTGATGTGTTCCATGACCTTGGAGATTTGCTCCTCAATTTGGTCCTACGGAACTTGACATGTAAATAAATAAATAACCAATGCCCCACCTCGATCGGTTTTTAGTATTGTCAGTGTTGCTCGTGATACTATTTTCTGGATGAGCCGTCAAGGGGTCCAACTAATAGAAGTCCTACTGCGATAGATAGGCAGTCATTGCGAATAGTTGTTAAAAACATTTTTAATTGTAATTTGTAATTACAGTGGCCATCCAATGGGGTGTCCGTTAGCCCTAGCAGCACAGGGAGATAGCTCTCATGTAGTGGACACTGTGGACTGTTGATGAATGCCAAAGTTGCAGTATTTGTGCTAGTGAAATTTTTAATGAGCGATAAATCTTAACGCTGTCAAAGTACTGCATTTGTGGAAGGAACTTGTTGTAATTACCTTGGATTAATATTGTATTTATATAGACATATTCAGAGTTCTGGGGACAATAATAGTTCAAGTGGTGAAATATTCTTGCGTTTTACGTGGTTTCTGTCTAAGCTGATCTGACACTAGTATCAGGTTGCTGTTTTGCAGGTTGGACTAGTTAGCCATATTGTATGCTGATCCAGACCCTGGTTGTCCTACTGGCCAACAAATTGTTCCGGTGAGTCTCACTAGCCGGCCAACATGATGACGGTAGAGGAAGCAGCACTTAAGTTGTTACGCTTATTGAACGCTCTATCTCAAGGATCTTAATTTTCCGTTCCTTGTTACATTTGCCCTTGCCTTCCTTCCCCCCCCCCCCCCTCCCACCGAACCAATCCTCAAAATTGTGCAAACAGGAAGGTTTCAAGCCATCAGACAGTTACTAAATGTCATCAGCTTAAAGTCTCGAGGACATTTTGGGTCAGAGAAGCTAACGCTCCTTTTTTCTGAGTCCTGATCATTCATTTCGTAGAAGGATCTGAAGCAGTTCAGAAGCGAAACGCTCATCTCTAGCTGATACTGGGTGTAAAACGTAACTGTTTACAATGTACCAGAGTGGTGTGGAGAAACTAGAGAAACAGCAATTTGTTGTAGGACACTAACGATCTATCAAGTCTGGAAACGACCTCAGATTGGCGTATGCAAATTGTTCATCTCACTGCTGTGGTACACAGTAAAAACTTATAATTTACAATCAGTATTTCAGCTTTTGATTTGAAAAGAAATTCTCAAATTTCGGAGGCCCATAGATGTTTACATACTATTGAAAGAGTTGTTACTTCTTGTCCTTTGATATACAGCTATCATCAGCCAACACTTGCACAAAGTAGATCACAAAGCGACCGCTACGGCTTGGCAGCGGATCCTGATTGCCAGCCAATCTCGCACGCTAGGCAATCCTGATCACCAGCCAATCCTGTGCACCAGGCAGTCCCAATCACCAGCTGATCCTGCGCGATGTGTGATCCTGATCACCAGTCAGTCATTCACGTCAGGCGATCCTAATTGCCAGCTAATACCACATGGTAGGCAATATCCATTGCCAGCCGATCTTGTGCACCAGGCGATCCTGATTGCCAGTCAATCCCACGCATCAGCCTATCCCAATCGCCAGCCAATATTGCACACTGTGCACTGTTATTATTTTTACGTATATGATAGTCCATGTATACATTGTTTTCAACTTGTATTTATTTATTTATTTATTTAAGATCATCAGATTAATGACTTCAGGCCAGTTGTAGGATCGGACCAGGGCTTTCAACGTCCCAAGAGTGAAACATGGCAGAGTCCAGTTATGATGTGGGCAACATGCCGTGGTTTCCGTGGTCCCCATTGTTGGTCTGCAAAGTTCACATTACTGTCAAGGATTATTTGACCATTTTTGGTGATGAGGTCGATTCCATTGTACAATGTGAGTTCCCCAATGGTGATCTGTGTTCCAAGATGACTGGGCCATTCTCACGCAGCTCGCACAGTCCAGGAGCATGAGGATGAATTGTCACATCTCCTTTGACCACCATGGTTGCGAGGTGCCAGGGCTAGCAGTGTTTTTAACACTAAATTCTTCTTGAATCTTCATATGGAAATGATGCTCTAAGACCCCCCCCCCTTTTCTAACTCCTACTTTTGTTGTTGCACATGGATTAAGAAAAAAAGCGAACTGACTGTAATCGACCCTGCAAGTGGAGTAGAAAAGAGTTTGGCACGTGCAATAATTCAATTTGATAGACATTAATTAAATAAAGGAAAGTTTTAGTAACGTAGTGAGAAATGAAATGGTTGCTCTACCGATTAACAGAATGAAAGTTTTGTCCAAAATAACAATTTGATTTATTATGACTAAACGCAAAATCATAAACAAAACACATGAAACATTTACAATACATCAAATTGGATCAAATTGGATACTCAAATAAATGCTGTGAAGGTGAAGTTGTCCATAAACTAGATTGTGACATTTATGATGAAGTGGTATGTGCAGCCAATTCCTTGCAACTCCAATCTTAAGAGAAACACCCAGCCAACTCAACATTAACTGCTGCTATGGTAGTGATAACTCAGACAATGAACACCCAAGACAGAACAGAGTTAGAAAAGACGAACAGGCACACACTGCTGAGCTCTGATTATCACAGTGCAAATTCCCTAGTCTGCCGGTGCTGCGGACATACATTACCAAGCTGTCTTCTTAACTGCAAGGACACGATCTGGCGTACCGGAAGCGATGGCTGGTTGCTTCGACGTCCCGTCGTGGTGATGAGAATGTCGCGAGTATAGCCTGAAACAAATTGTCCTGGTCTGGTTGTTCCAGACTAAAGACTTCCTATCTATACAAATGCGCCTCTCAGGGAGACGAAGAAGGCTCGCCACACAATCACTGACGGTACAGTGATTGATTTTAACAAGCGAAGTCACACAGTAACTCCGATACAGTCAACTTTAGCCAAAACTGCCCAAGACAGACAACATAGGCCACTTGCCACAGAACGCTCAATTGCCAACTGCACTCGGAAAGTTACGTTGAAGTTGAAACTTCAGCAAACTTCGTTAAACAGTTACAATAAAATAAAAGTATATTAGACAGCCAACAGAAGGCAGGCTGTCCATAGCAGCGAGAGCACAGTCTTGTAACCTACTCCGACCGAAACGCGAGAGTCGACCCTCTCAAGAGCACCCGTACAAACCATACACAGAACATTCCCGCCCCCACGACAGTGGTCGTGGTTAAACGTTCCAATCAGCAAATCGAAAACCGGCTGAAAATTCCACTCCATTGCCGAAGCACTACCAACCCACCAATGGAGATTCTTGGCGCCAATTTCTCCGCCGATTTTGCTACGTCACGGAGCTATGCCCTGAACAAGCCAATCACAGTTACGATTTTGCAGAAAACGCGGGAATTTGCCCGCCAAGACTGCCTGGGTACACAAGTAATTCTCACGCCTCGCTGGTAGCCCGCCAGAAAGTGTTTTTGCTAAGTTTCTGTGAAGTAACAGAACCTCTAGCCCAGCCACTCCTTCAGGCCCTTGCAGGCGTGTCTCCACCGCTATTATGCCAATGTCGGCGTCTGGAAAGAATTCACTCGACTCCCTTACAGCCATCGGCTTAACCCTTTCAAGATCAGCAGACCCCGCCTGTCGCCGGACCACCTGGGTGACGAGAGACGCTGTGTGGGAAGTCCGCGTGTGAAGGAATAGCAACTTTTCACCGCATGCAATTAGAGAGGAAAATCGAATTACTCAGAGTAAGATAGAAATATGAGAGGGAGCTTCTGCCACCTCTCAGGGTCTTCAGATCTCAGTATTATTGAGCTTTTATGGTCTACTTTGTAGACAATGGTGCTTGATGGCTGTCCACATCGATCGATGCAACCTGAATTCGCCACTACTTAGCACGAAGTATGGTCGAAGATTCCCTTGAAAACCATATAGGACCCGTATTTAGCCATTCCGAGAAGAAGGGAAGCTCCTTTGTGTGCCAACGGGTTTGTCATATCGCATGTTGTGGTGTGTTTTTGGTGTTTCTATATTTTTGTCGACCTCCTGCAATCCCGCGATGCGACAACAATAATACGTCTCCACGGTCGAACTTTGAATAAAAATCTCCATCAGTTCTTCTTCGCATACTGGGTAATTTAGATATGCATTTTTGTCCCAATACTTTCGATAAACTTTTTCACCGTTCCATCACAGGCCGGCCGTGGTGGCCGTGCGGTTCTGGCGCTGCAGTCTGGAACTGCGGGACTGCTACGGTCGCAGGTTCGAATCCTGCCTCGGGCATGGATGTGTGTGATGTCCTTAGGTTAGTTAGGTTTAATTAGTTCTAAGTTCTAGGGGACTGATGACCTAAGATGTTAAGTCCCATAGTGCTCAGAGCCATTTGAACCATTTTTTCGTTCCATCACAACATGACTAACAAGTGCATGTGAAGAGTGATGATTCCACCAGTCATTTTGCGACGAATACTTCCAATTCTTCATAGCTCCTGTATTCGTCAATCGCTCTGCTAACCCACGCATGCCTGCTTGCATACACCTAACACGAAAGCTCATTTTCTTCTGTTCATCCCAATTCACAGGAAATGCTTCTTTAAATTGTTTCACAATAGCAGCTGGATATATATATTGCCAGTCGGCTAAAATGACTGAAGTGTTACTGTCACTTAGATAATTATCATTCGCAGTACTGGTGGTCACAACTTCTTTCTGTTTATCTTCAAACACATAGTAATTTATTCTCGTTTTTTCCCACTGCCCGTTTCGAAATCGGTAATTACGCTTTTCTTAGAGGATGCGCCGATTTGACCAATTTGTTGCTGCAACCCACTTCAGTGACTTTGCACTCCACCGATCATCTTAATTAACAATTCGTTCTTTGTCAGGCAAACATATTTTTCTTCTGTGATTTTGCTATCTTGTTTTTTATTCTGTATGGGCCAATTTGTCGTTATTTTCTCAATCAGACTTTGTGTTCTACAAATTCCGCTTTTAGCCCTTGAACCATGATTTCGATTTTTTTGGTGCTTTGTGCTAAATTCTCCTCGAATTCCTTTGTTATTGTTCTTAAGACCTGACATGGGTAAGCTCATAAGTTTTTTTCATTTGTTGTAATTAAATCTCTTAATCTGTGACGACAATTTATAGTCTTTAATGGTGCGCAGAATTTGCAAATGATACTGCTTTATTCGTCAAGACCAAAACCTCGCAACTGAGATGTTAATATAAACAAATCGGGACCTGATCACAATCAGAAAGATTCTCAGATGAAGAGAGCTCCGTTGTACTATTGGTCTTAGAAATTACTTTCGGGAGCGTTGATATCACTGTTGTGACTCGCGAGAAAATACATAGGAATGGAAGGTTCGAAATTTCTTTCTAAAACCTTTACAAATTTGGTCGTTACTTGACTGGAGATCGGTCTTCGTGATAATGTACTGACAAGGAGTAGCCATGGTTTAGGGAGCCGAAATCTCACTGCGCAGTCTCCATTGTAGTTATGTTGTTACCTTCCATCCAGTGAGTGAGGATTTGTGCTTTGCTATCGCTGAACGGTTTATCCTATTATTTACAAAATGAAACGTCTTTATACAAGTGCCTTTGACCTACGAATCATCAGTGCACTCAGGTTCACGACCCCTCTCTGACAGTAGTACTTGACACCATTTCTCCGTAAAATCGGAAGCTATTGGCCCAAAAAACTTTCAAAATCCATAGTCACACTCGCAGACATGTTACAGTGTTTCCTCCCATGTCACTCATCACGTTGCAAGAGTGCCATCTTTATGGAGCCTCACATCTCGTCATTGTCTTTGTTGTGCCATCTATGTCGCCCTAAATTAAGTCGAGAGAAGACACAGCCGATTTCTTTTCGCGTCTTTGAAGTTTAAGTTTGTGATCTTGTAAAGCTGGAAATGCATATCCTCCTATTTCCATCAGTTAGACAAGAAATTCAAATAGTATTTACAAAACAAACCAATTATACATCGACATAAATGCGTATATATATATATATATATATATATATATATATATATATATATATATATATATATATATATATACGCATTTATATATATATATATATATATATATATATATATATATATATACGCATTTATGTCGATGTATAATTGGTTTGTTTTGTAAATACTATTTGAATTTTTACGCTGGGTCTTGCCTAGGGAAAACTATGCTAGCTAACGATTAAATCGATAGGTCGAGTGGAGAACCAAAGTGTTTAGGATCTTTGGTAGGGTTGGCTCTGCTGCGTGGAGCGCGGGCATAGCAGAGTCTGGCTGGAGTAGGGCAGTGGAGCAGGTGTGTTGTGTGACGCTCCCGCGAGTTGCCGCGCTTTCGGGATTTGGCAGCATGTAATTGCTCTCGACTTGCTATGATAGTTTCTGGCACGGTGTCGCGGACGAGAAACATTAGCTGGCACACATCAACAGCCCTTTTCGCCTGGTGACCGTGTCGAGAAGAAGGCGCGCCAATATCCAGCTTCTGCAACAGCTACGGCCGACAATAAGTGATTGTCGCCACCTCCTCGATCGACGACTTCAAACCTTCAACCAACAAGGAAGACTGAAAGCACGTAAAGTTTTAGAACTGTATGGCAGACCTCAGCTTTTCAAACTGTTCCATTTGCATCACAAAAATACAGCAACTTAGCATGAACCTTTGTTGCTCATTGTCCAAGTTGCATTACCAAGCAGGGTCCCTTCCTTTTCCGAATTGAACTCGAGTTTCGTTGAAGTTGAAACGCCAGCATTAAAGAAATATCTTTCCATTTCACTTCTTTAATTTCAAAGTTCAGTTAAAGTATTCATAGCTGGCTCAATATTTAGATTACACAAGCACAAATTAAGAGTGCGAGTTTTCTTATCATGTTTTAGCTTACCTGTGACTGCAGCTCAGCTTGGTACGCACTAAATTTTATTATTGTTAATTGTTCAAAACCATTTAATTCAAGTTCAAAGTTAAATCTCTTATTTCTAAATTGCGTAGATTCAAGTAGCTTTTGAGGTGATTCTTGTGGTAGCCCAAGACTAACCTTATTTTATTTAATTTCGTAGTGCTTCAGAAACAAAGTTCACTATTAATTTCAGTCACTAAATTAACTTTCAGTTTTCCGGTTTTATTAATTCTTTTGCTAAATTAAGTCAGAGTGTAGCGAAATTTATTAGTTCTGAGAAACGTTCAGTTTTTGCACAACATGTGTCAACGTTCAGTTGCCACGCTTTTAGTGCTAATTATACGTGCATTAACCTTTCTTTTTCAATTATTATAGTAGGTGCCCATATCTAATTAACGTCAGTTAATCGTTAACGTAACGACCGCACATTTACTTTCTTTATTAACTTTACCCTTTTTTAAAATTAATTTCCACCAATTTCATTTGCATTTTTCCTTTCATTTAGATTTCCTTTCATTTAGATGTAACCCTTTCCTCCCTCTTTACCGACAGAGTAACTTCGGTGACGATTGCTTTTCCCAAATTTCCATTAGGTACACGCGGTTTAATTTTTCACTGTCATTAAGGTCGATAAGTGAGGGGGAGGTTGCAATCTATTTAAAGAACGGCACTATGAGACAACAAAAAGCTGTTGACTGTTGCAGAGAATATTTATGCAAAGACAAGATTTTTCGGTGAAGCAACATCAAGTTAAAAGAAGTTTTCTTGGCGTCAAGTACATGATTTTTCTCGGTTACATCATCTATCGTCAGAAACCTTCGTTTATCTCGACGTATTTGTTAATCTCTGACTTGAAGAGGGGCCCTTGACCGATACTGAATAAATGTTCGACGACTTTTGGTGTTCCCATGATGCCGTTCTTTAAATTTCTATAAGTTGATGCCGCGGCACTGTTTGCAGAGAATATTTTACGCCCTGTCTCTAACAAACGCATCATCGACTGGACGCTAAATTGTAATCTCTTCCTTCCTCCTACTTCATAGCGCCGATAGACAATATCCATAGGTTCCGTGGTTTACTTGACATTATTGTTATATCCAGAATGTTTATTACACATACCTAGAACGAGATCTCTAGCAGTAACAAATAAAGAGGGAATATTATTGATAGACAATGATGAGATAAGTGGTTGTTTGAAAGAATTCATAGAAATGTACGATGATGACTCCAAGAAAGAAAAGAATCTAACTTAAGACAGCAACGATTGTGAACAAGGGACGCAAGTTCATGAATTTAAACATGCAATTTGAAGTCTCAAAGAAGGAAAAACAAGCGGTGTTTATGAGATCCCTACAGAATTCCTGAAAAATTTAGGTAACAACATGAAAGACCAATTACTCAGAGTAATATATTACTGCCGAGGAAGAGGAATCACGCCAGAAGGCTTCACACAATGCAGAACCATTACCATATTTAAAACGCAACTATAATTATTATCAGATGCCTCCAACTAATTCATTAACTTAGTTAAGAGCAGGATAACAGGAAAAGTTGATAACTGTATTGGACAAGACCAAATTGGATGTGGAGAAGGCAAAGGAACAAAAGAATTGTTTTCGCCTTGCGCGTTCTCTTTTGGTGTGACTCCTCTTTTTCTTGGAGAGAAGGATGGGTATGAATAGACGCACTTACCTTAGTATCATTGACTTAGGAAAAGCTTTTATAACTATAAAGAAAGGACTTGATCGGAAGGATATAAGAGTGTTTAATAAACTGTGTAAGAACCAGATCACAAAAACAAACATCAGTAAGGTAGAGGAAGAGGCCAGGATATGAAAATCAGTTAGACAAGAATGCTCTGTTACTCCGTATTTATCTAATGTGTTCATAGAAGAAATGAATAAAATGCTGCAAGTCCAGTCACACACTCTTGACCTATGGGAATTAAAAGTGAACTGACGGAAAACGAAAGTAATGGTAGCACGGAAAAATATGGGTGGAATTAAAATCAATATAAAAGTTGATGACTTCAAAATTGTTCAGGTGAAACAATTATCTTATCTCGGTAGCATAATCACGGAGGACAATAGATGGTTAATAGCAGTGAGGTATTGCGTTGGTAGAACAGTCATTCACTACTAAGAAAAATATTATAATAGAAAATATATTAACATGAAACTGCTGAATTGTGGATATGGCGAAAAACTGACAAAAATGAGCTGAACGGAAAGAAAAACCCACCTTAAAGTCTTAAATAAAGTTAATGAAGAATTAAGAGCAAAACAAAATTTATTAGACATGTCATCAGACACAACAGCTTCATCATCAATATTCTTGAATATACACTGAAGAGCCAAAGAAACTGGGCCGCTGTGAGCAGGCAGAAGTGACGCTACACGACGTGGCATGGACTCGACAAATGTCTGAAGTGGTGCTGAGGGAAGCTAGCACCATGAATTCCGCTGGGCTGCCCGCAAATCCGGAAGAGTACGACGGGGTGGAGATATCCTTCTCATCAGCACATTGCAAGGCATCCACGATATGCTCAATAATGTTCATTTCTGGGGAGTCTGGTGGCCAGCGGAAGTATTTAAACCCAGAACAGTGTTCCTGAAGCCACTCTGTAGCAATTATGGTCGTATGGGGTCCTACTGGAATTGCCCAAGCCCGTCTGAATGTATAACCTGCATGAGTGGATGCAGGTGATCAGACAGGATGCTTAATACGTGTCACCTGTCAAGAGTCGTATTTAGACCTATCACGGGTTCCATATCACTCCAACTGCACACACCCCACACCGTTACAGACCCTCTACCAGCTTGAGCAGTCTTCTGCTGACATGCAGGGTCCATTGATTCATGAGGTTGTCTCCATACCCATACACGTCCATCCGCTCCATATAATTTGAAACGAGACTTGTCTGACCAGGCAACATGGTTCCAGTCATCAACAGTCCAGTGTCGGTATTGACGGGCCCAGACGAGGTGTACAGATTTGTGCTGTGCAGTCATCAAGGGTACACGAGCGAGATTTCGGCTCTGAAAGCTCAACCGATGATGTTTCGTTTAATGTTTCGCACACTGACACTTGTTGATGGGCCAGAACTGAGATCTGCAGCAATTTGCGGAAGGATTGCACTTCTGTCATGTTGAACGATTCTCTTCAGTCGTCCTTGGTCCTGTTCTTGCAGGATCTTTTTACGCCCGCAGCGATGTCGGAGAGTTGATGTTTTACCTGATTCCTGATATTTACGGTACAGTCATCGCTACCTCAGAGATGCTGTGTCCCATCGCTCGTGTGCACACTATAACACTACGTTCAAACTCACTCAAATCTTGATAACCTGCCACTGTAGCAGCAGTAACCGATCTAACAACTGCGCCAGACACTTGTTTTATATAGGCGCTGCCGACCTCAGCGCCATATTCTGCCTGCTTACACATCTCTGCATTTGAATACATATGTCTGTACCAGTTTCTTTGGAGCTTCAGTGTGATGGGAAAGAAAGGAAGAAGACGACCTGGGATCAAGTGTTTGGAAGACATCGATAAGATAGCACGCTGTGATGATTACACAGAACTGAAATGAACAGCCAGTGACAGAAGAGTGTGGTTGCATCGAAAAGGCATTAGCCTTCACAATATGTATGTACAGGGTGGGGGTAAAATGGATGTTACAAAGCTTTAGTGTACTACAAAATAACATGGCGGGATAGATTCTTGTTATCATATTTATGCTATAGTAGACAATCTAAAATTTAATGCATATGGTTTCCAAAATGCTTTTCTTCAGCAGCAATGAGTGTGTAGAGCCTTGAAATGAATTACTTTATAGCTGTCTGAAGAACGTTATTTTAGACTGCATGAATCTCTTAGGAAACTGCAGTACCAATATGCTGAAGTGTTGTAGCTCTTTGAAGACTCTGTCCTTCTGATAATCGTCTCGTAACAGGACATTGTCCTTCAGAAATAGTCACATGGGTTGAGATTGGGACTTCAAGGCGGCCATCCACATCATCTTGAATTCTATCGTGTCCCGTGCTATGATCTGATTTCTGAAAGAAATCGAAGGTACCAGGAGTACAGTGTGGACTTGCTCCGTCCTGCATGGACCAGTAATTGAGGCGTTCCCTGGAAAAACAACTTAACGTCCATTAAGTCGTTTTTTCCTTTTCCTGCAGTAATTGCATCTGTACGAACCAATCTTTGTGCTCACTTATTATTTCTCTCCGACAGACGAAACGTCCTCTAGAAACATTTGACGGCCGTGGTATTCCAAGTCGTTGTTCCAGCAATCGCTGTAGCCAGGAGACAACTTCCACACCGTTCGTACCAGTGATGCGCGTGTGCTGTGCTGATATTTATTTTTTATCCGCACCGTAGAATTTATGTTTGCCAACATCACGTAGGAAGTGACTAGTAACTGTAAACAAAATATTGGAAGTGATTGTGATAGTATATCTAGTACGAAGCAGGATTATGAGAACCACCTAATTGGAAGAAACGTAAAATTTAGGAAGAGAAGGGGAAGAAAGAAGTAGTGAAGAACAAGAGAAATTCAGGACAGTGTTGTTTCCCGAAAGCTGGAAAAAAATCAGTTCTAAAAAATTTGCAGTAGTAATAAATGTTAAGTAAAATGATCCAATCTAAAAATATGCCCAAAAGATCAAGAACAGATCGATGAACGATTTTCTGCTTTAGGTTACAAGATCACACCAGATACATTGATGTTAAGTTTAACTGCAAAAGAAAACACCATCTAGAACATCTAGTGCACCATCTAAAATGCAACAATAATAAGACAGTAGTCTGTAAATCCCTATTCCGAAGTACCTTGCATGTTACCTACAGTCGTTTGAACACAGTTTTAAAGGTGTTGAATGCTACTGTTCTTACAGCAGAAGACAAAAGAGGAAAACACAGCAACAGACCGCATAAAATTGCAGTGGAAATTTGGGACATGGTCCGCTCGCAACCATCGCATTATTGTCAGTTGAAGTCTGAAAGGAATACACTCCTGGAAATGGAAAAAAGAACACATTGACACCGGTGTGTCAGACCCACCATACTTGCTCCGGACACTGCGAGAGGGCTGTACAAGCAATGATCACACGCACGGCACAGCGGACACACCAGGAACCGCGGTGTTGGCCGTCGAATGGCGCTAGCTGCGCAGCATTTGTGCACCGCCGCCGTCAGTGTCAGCCAGTTTGCCGTGGCATACGGAGCTCCATCGCAGTCTTTAACACTGGTAGCATGCCGCGACAGCGTGGACGTGAACCGTATGTGCAGTTGACGGACTTTGAGCGAGGGCGTATAGTGGGCATGCGGGAGGCCGGGTGGACGTACCGCCGAATTGCTCAACACGTGGGGCGTGAGGTCTCCACAGTACATCGATGTTGTCACCAGTGGTCGGCGGAAGGTGCACGTGCCCGTCGTCCTGGGACCGGACCGCAGCGACGCACGGATGCACGCCAAGACCGTAGGATCCTACGCAGTGCCGTAGGGGACCGCACCGCCACTTCCCAGCAAATTAGGGACACTGTTGCTCCTGGGGTATCGGCGAGGACCATTCGCAACCGTCTCCATGAAGCTGGGCTACGGTCCCGCACACCGTTAGGCCGTCTTCCGCTCACGCCCCAACATCGTGCAGCCCGCCTCCAGTGGTGTCGCGACAGGCGTGAATGGAGGGACGAATGGAGACGTGTCGTCTTCAGCGATGAGAGTCGCTTCTGCCTTGGTGCCAATGATGGTCGTATGCGTGTTTGGCGCCGTGCAGGTGAGCGCCACAATCAGGACTGCATACGACCGAGGCACACAGGGCCAACACCCGGCATCATGGTGTGGGGAGCGATCTCCTACACTGGCCGTACACCACTGGTGATCGTCGAGGGGACACTGAATAGTGCACGGTACATCCAAACCGCCATCGATCCCATCGTTCTACCATTCCTAGACCGGCAAGGGAACTTGCTGTTCCAACAGGACAATGCACGTCCGCATGTATCCCGTGCCACCCAACGTGCTCTAGAAGGTGTAATTCAACTACCCTGGCCAGCAAGATCTCCGGATCTGTCCCCCATTGAGCATGTTTGGGACTGGATGAAGCGTCGTCTCACGCGGTCTGCACGTGCAGCACGAACGGTTCCAACTGAGGCGCCAGGTGGAAATGGCATGGCAAGCCGTTCCACAGGACTACATCCAGCATCTCTACGATCGTCTCCATGGGAGAATAGCAGCCTGCATTACTGCGAAAGGTGGATATACACTGTACTAGTGCCGACATTGTGCATGCTCTGTTGCCTGTGTCTATGTGCCTGTGGTTCTGTCAGTGTGATCATGTGATGTATCTGACCCCAGGAATGTGTCAATAAAGTTTCCCCTTCCTGGGACAATGAATTCACGGTGTTCTTATTTCAATTTCCAGGAGTGTATTTTGGCAATCCTGACTTAGTGTTGCAAAATCATTCACACCATTCAGAGATCATTCTCTCCATGAAACGAATACGGTACTTCAGATGGAACATAAAACTTATGAACGTTAGGGAGAATAGTCCGTATTCGTTTCGAAAACCAAGAACTGATAATTATTATTTCAGGCGGGAGTGTGAAGTTATATTGAGTGTCAATGTAAATGTTCTTCGTAAAGACGTATATGAGGAACACAAACTAAAGGTTGCAGAGTACAGTAAACTGAAGAACATGTATTCGAGGTCGGCCAAACTTGACAACACAGATTCGTTTGTGCTCGAATTTCATAACACACAGCACCTGCATCTGCATACACTGACCATTAGAGCCCAATTCTATAAAAGTCTACCGTGGCTATATGTACTTTATGTTCACTGTCGCCGGCCGGTGTGGCCGTGCGGTTCTAGGCGCTTTAGTCGGGAACCGCGTGACCGCTACGGTCGTAGGTTCGAATCCTGCCTCGGGCATGGATGTGTGTGATGTCCTTAGGTTAGTTAGGTTTAAGTAGTTCTAAGTTCTAGGGGACTGATGGCCTCAGAATTTAAGTCCCATAGTGCTCAGAGCCATTTTGTTCACTGTCGCAATGAACAATCCAGTACATTTTATTGGTTTCTCGAAAGTCCAGCAAAAAAAGATTCAAATTCGGTTTGTTCCTTTTTATATGACTTCATAAGTAGGAAACTCCAGGAGCCAAACGATATTAAGACTACTATACTTCTATTCGGATTCGTGTGAAGGCAAAATAAAAATATGAGCTTCGAACGATTTTGTACTTGGCGTTCAGAATCAAACAACGTAACCATACAACACGTATTTCCAGTGGGGGACACTCATACAGTCAACTTCGGCCTATGTGGGAAATTGCTAAGGCACATTGAAAATATTGAGAATGTGAGCCAGTATATTTCAGTGCCTCACTTCTGCAGAAATTATCCAGCATACTCTGGGATGGTGAAAGGAGTGGACAGTGCAGAGGGCTGGGCATCAGCTTTATCACCACAATACGTCAAAAAACACAAAGGAGAGACACTATCTGCAATACAAAATTATATAATTTTGTATTACAACGGAAACGCATTTTCCGTCTCGTCAACTTATACAGGATCATTCAGTCCTCACCAGATAAAGAAACGAGGATGTACACTGCAAATGTGGAGGTCGGACATGGTGATGGCTGAGACGTCTCGTCTTGGGATTACGGATGCAAAGAAGAAAGTAATCTTTGCACTACTCAAGTTCCTTCGAGACAATGCAGAAATGCTGAGGAATATTGTCGGCGGTTATGCATCTGCGGCAGACAGGATGGGAAACAGACACATGATGGGTAGTAACCATGCACAGACTGTTGCAGATCATTGTTGAGGACGGTGTTGTGTCCTACCTATGTCTGTAATCGAATAAATGCATTTACTACTAGGTTTTTAAAGGGAATAATTATGTGTTCTTCGTTGGTATATACAATGCCTTCAGGAACACCTTTACAGTGTACTACTGCTCTGAAACAAATTATGTCTGTCGAATACAGATATATTTTGTTGCTTTACTGTCTGAGTACGCTAGTTTTAGATTTAACGACTCTTTAATAGCCAAATATGGAAAATGCTGTTCTCATGTTCGCTTTATACAGTGATTTATGGAAAAAGAGCATAAGTGTAGTACTGTATTACCAGTTGAAATCGGTATGTAAGTCGTACACTATCGCGTCATTTATTCTGAAACAAGAATAAGTCCTTTCTAGTTAACTGAAATTTTGTCCATGTACGAGGTATTGAGAAGAACGAAAACGCGACGCCAAATATTTGATGCTTTTTATCTCGATTTCCATATATTGCAATAAAGTCGTTATTCCAGAGAACGCCTCAGGGTCGGAGAATTCGACCGCGTCATGCAGCCGGTAAAATTGATGTTCCAGTACCTGCCTGTAATTGTGAAACTGTCTGCTATGACAACTCCATCAATAAAAACAGGTCAAATAATGAGTTATGCATTGATTGCGCACCAAACAGTGACCTTTTGTTGCTGAGATAGAACAGCTGCTTTAACGTCTGGATTCTAGAGGCCAGTTAGTACCAGCTCTGTTCGTTGACGTACCCATCGAGAAGGAAGTGTGGCTCATCACTAAATCAGATCTAATCCGTCTCGACTGTTCCTTTTTCATAGCCTCAGTGATCTCATTTCCAAAAGAATACCACCGCTCCACATCCTGTAAAGGTTGTCACCGCTGAGTTTTGTGAGAGGAAGGGTTAAGTTTCTCTTTCATTATCCTCTGGAGGGGATATTAGGACTAAGCTGGAATGGATGTTCGGTCTTACTGTAGGTGTATTTGATGTTCAATCATGTAAGAGTAGAAAGACAGCATTAATATACATTACCAAGTATGATGCTGAACCTTTTACAAATTGTAATGAGTCTGCCATGTCATTTAATGTTCGTTTACGTATGGTGGCCAAACGTACCAAGAAGTTCGATTATACCGACCCGTTTTTGGTTAGTCATTGGTAGCGTGCGAAATTTATTGAGAAGTATTGGGGAAGCGTTTCAGCAAAAACGGAAGGAACGCCATGAGTTACTGCATTGTGATTTGTTGTATTCCGGGTGGGCTAAAGAGGTCGTAGCCTGGTACAACGCGTCGTTTCAGTCTTCGCAGGTGGGGAAAGCCCAACTATATTTGTTTGGGGACACAAATATAGGGAAGTCGACATTGATTGAAAAAATCTTACGGCGTAAACAGGAGGTGTATATGCCGTACTGTTCTGAATTAGGATTTAGAGGGTATAATTCATCTATTCATTCTGTAATTTTGTTTGAGGAATTTGAGTGGTGTAGATGGAAGCCTTTGGCAGGCATTTTGAAGAGAATTGTTGAAGGTAGGCCGGTAAAAGTAAATGTTAAAAATAAGCCCGGTCTAACAATTACTCATTCGGGACTCGTTATATTTGTGTCCAATGAAATGGCGATTGGTGATGAGGCACTGTTGTCGCGATTAAATATTGTATAGCTAATTGCCATATTGGTCATTGTTCGTTTGTGAAGGAGGTAATGGACACTTCGTCGTCCCCGTGTAGTCCGGAGACGCCGGTAGGGGAGATATCGTCCGATGAAGCGTCGTGTCATTCGCAGGAAGAGACGATGGTGTCGTAGGCGAGCGCGTATGACATCATCTATTACTTTGCGGAAGATGTGCCGTTGGCGAACGCAGTTTGTGAAAACTATTAATGTGGAATTTAATTATGGTGGTAAAACAGATCGTGTTGATGGGAAATTTGATTCTTTTGCTGTGCAATTCCCTGTGTTTAGACATTATAATATTAAATATGAAATTAATTTTTTTGCTAATAAATATCAAAATGTAATTATTAACGAGGTGAAGACATATAGCTAGCGTATTAATGTGAGGGTTGAGAGACTAACGTTGAATAGTAGTGCTAATAAGAAATTTTTTGAAGAACAAGGTAATATGGAGAAAGTTAAGCTTCGTATTAGTAAAAAGGTTGGTAAATTTAGTATTCAAGGATTTGATTCAACTGGTGCTCCTTAGAGGAAGTATAATGGTAAAAATTCATATCGTTTTGTGACTTACAGTCGTCCAGAGAAATCTGTACCTGTTAGTAAAGTTAGTGATTGGACAATATTGCTGTGCTGCATGTCTTGTTAATGTAGTGAGCTCCTCAGCTTCGCATTCGATCCACATTCTTTAGGGTTACAATTGAAGGTGGTCGTCGCGAAGCGATTCCTGGAATCATGCAGGGAACTGATCTTTTCAAAACATTTCCTCAACCTGTCAGAAAACAGGAAAATCTGTTTGAGACGATGCTTAAATTTTGTAATCGTTATTGGACTTCAGTTCTGTACTGTAATCTTACCGGGAAATGATTATTCCAAATGGTTCTATTTTCGGAGCAAATGTGGTGTTGAATGTGCCTCTCATTACAACGATACGTCCAGAATTTGTGTAAAATGTCTTTCCGATCAACAGAAGCTGTTTCTGTGTTAGTGATTGCTTTCTGAAACTTGAACTAGGATATCAGCGAGTGGGCTGTAGAATTTTCAGAGCTGCAATATAACAGTATCACAAGGAGAATCATTTACAGCAAGCAACCAAACCACAGAAGAGAAATACTTTCTAATAACTATTTTGCGCCACCCTGAATGTTTGTATATGTACGTAGCGCATGTTGAAAGAGACATAACAACTACAATTTTTTTCTAGCGACTAGTTCTAAGAGGTACGAGAGTAAAGTGACAATTATTCCATCACAACTTGCAGCCTCCGATGATTACGACAGGCCGTCTGCCACGTGGCCAGCATTGCGGTTGGCAGTAGTATGTTCGCAATGTCAGGTCCGCATTCTTTTCCTTCTCTCACTGTCTGACTCGCCCCAGCCCGTCGCCGTTAATGTCCGCTTGTGGTTCGCTGTTATATCCTTACAAGGCTTCCGCACACTTAACTCTAAAATTATTGCATCGCTTAAGAGGCTGAAGCTATTTTTAAAGATGGCGGACATCTTTGTGACTTACTTTACAACGTCATTATAGGCATGCTATTCAGTCCGATACCGTTCTCTTCTGAACGCGATTCGTCATCGCCACCATCCTAGTTAATGAAGTGTGCAACCGTTTGTTTTAATTGTGTTGCATAACATTCACGATTTACATTCCCACGAAGATAGTTCTCCGCTGCTCCATGTACTGCAGCATGGTGATGTCATACCTGTGGTTTCCCTTTCAGAAAGAGATGATGATTGTTGCTCTCCTGGGACGGAGTGGAATTCCGTGCTCACGTACAGGTGTTCCGTGCTGGTAACGGATTGCGCACAGTGCGGCCGCGACCGTAGGTCGGCGCGTGAGGAACGTGCAACGGCATCTATGGTTACCTACTGCTAGACACGCCAGACGATCTCTGAACTTTGGCTGGTGAGTTCTGGTTGGCACTGAGGAAGAACGTTAACCCCGCCTAGCATAGTGTTCAACAGTGGAGAGTCATTCCATCCTGGTATTCAATTATTTTTCTTTTTTTTGTGATAGGGGGGGGGGGGTAAGGGTGGGTAGGGATTTTGTCGTGTGTGAGTGTATGTATGTGTTGTGTGTGTGTGTGTGTGTATATGAGCGTGTGTGTGAAAAGAGAAATAGAGAAATAGAGACTTTATATGTTCAATGGTGACGTTATTAACGCCCTTCATAAAGCAGACCGAGGCGAACGTATATAAATTAAGAAAAGAAGTAATAATCAAAGCAATAAACCGGCATTTATAATCGCACTCATTCTTCCCCATTGTTCATTTACTCACACACTCACAATGCCAATCGAATTGGAAAAACCATAAAGAAAAAAATGGATGCAAAAATTAAGAGAAGGCTACAGGAATTGAGAATTTTGTAGTTGATGATCTCATTATAACAGAACGAGTCAAACACCGTGATAAAAATTAAAATCTTATGGTAAGTTAAAGTTTATTAGTAGGCTACATAGTACCCGAGCAGTATCGGCATTAGAGATAATTGCTGAGTTACACTAGAATTTTTTGAATCATTTGAAAATGGCCGAAACAAACTTGTCGTGGTATATCAATATATTTAAATTTCTTACAAAAGCTGGCAAACCAGCGTAATCATGACGAACGTTTAACTAGTTCATAGTGCCTGTGATACCGAAAGTAAGAAAGTTAATTCACAGTGAAAACAATTGCCTAAGAATTTAAGAGCTAGATTCGACAGTCCACAAATAAAAAAAAGTACGTATCACATTCATGTCACAATCAAAATAGGGGGAAAGTCTGTAGGTAAACTAACATTTCTCATGGTGCATGTCGTCTTCACGGAGTTGCATTTTAATGTCCAGCAGCGTACAGTGAAATTATATGTGGCTTTCAGTAAGAATTAAAACAGTCACAGAACTGTCCGCCTGACCTGCATTGCAGAGCATCACTCGCAACCTCACCGTGGGACTGACAGAGATTGCTCGAAAACTTTGCAATCAGCAGATTCTCGTGATGTGATCCACCCGAACCTGGGCACTGTCCTTACGGTGTAAAACAATCAACTGAGTGAGCTGTGTTCAGTTTGTTTCACTGGTCAGCCACCTTTCAGACTTGCTTTCTGGTCATTGGATTTAAAGTAGGAAATGGTCATTTGAAATGAGATCGCCAGTGATTTCACGTACCGGCGAATGCCAGCGAAGAACTCCTATGACGACATAGTGCTCTCAGGAACCCTATTCCTGGACAAGTAAAAGAGGAGACCTCTACCATGTCGTGTTCTTCGAAGTCTGCCAAACAGCTGATCGTGAGACCTGTGCAAGTCTTTTGCTCAAAAGCACCATTATGTTTAAAATGTTGCTCCTGCAAACACAAGCACATACTTCTTCCTTGTATCAGAAATTTCGTTTGCTCCATACGTGTCTTGATCTCATTAGGTTCCACTGTAGCATTTTCTTCCTCATTTTCCACTTTTATTTTCTCTGGGTCGGGTAATGAGACAGCGGTGGCATATACCGACTTTTGACCCTTCAGACTGATTTCAACTTCCTTATCTTCAGGTTACACGTCTTGCACTTGATTAAGAAGACTACCATCGGATAGATAGATGGTTCTGGACATTTTTTCTTGGTTCGTAGCTTTCGACGCAGTCTTCATACTTATGACACAACATGTTTGTTGTAGTCTGTCACAGGAAATTACCTGTTGTGCTTTTACTTTCACCAATCGATGCATCTTTTGTGGCCTCCATTTGCAATATTTCCCATTCCTGCAGGCACACAGAGTAACCTTGACTGCAGATGGGATGGAAGATACAAGAGTGGAGACACTGCAGATGTATAAGTTTTGGAATAAATTCGAGGTGTCTGTGACTGAGGCAGCAGGTAGCCCATCTACAACCAGTATTTTTGTTGAAGTGGTGAAACAGGTTGGCCCCACTACTGTATTGCGAAGTGTCGACATTAATACTTGCGGTTCCTGCGAGAAGTAACAGCAAGTTTTTAGCGCAAAATGTGCCTTTTTCCTAATCTTTCATCAATTAAAAGAGGTTCTTGTCTAAAGAATAGACTGTATTGCTAGCTGAACTAGAAATGAATTTTCATTAACAATTGTTATTCTTCAAGGAAGTTTGTAATCTTTTAATATGGCCGAAAATGGCAAGAGTCAGTTGCCATCAGTGCACCAACATATACATATCCATATACATGAATAATCTGCAATTCACACTTAAGTGCTAGACAGAGGATTCATAGAACGACATTAAACTATTTCCAAACCGTTATATTCTCAAACAGCACGTGGGAAAATGGAAACAGAAATCTTTTTGCGCGAGCTCTGCTTTAGCACGATGGTTTTTTTCTCCATACTTAAGTGGGAGTCGACAAAATATTTTCGTATCCTGAGGAAGAAGTAGGTAATTGATATTTCGAGAAAAGATCTCGTCACAACGGAGAACATCTCTATTTTAGTGGATGGCAACCCAAATCGTTTATCATATCCCTGATACTCTCTTCCCTATTTCCCGATAATACAAAACTAGTTGCCCTCATCTGAACTTCTCTGATGTCTTCCGTCATCTCTACGTGGTAAGGACGCTATGTATCGCTGCATTGTTCCAAAGAGATGGACAAACGTAGTGTAGGCAGTCTCTTTAGTAGATTTCTAAGCGTTCTGGCACTAAAACGCAGTATTTCACGTTCCCCTACCACAACATTTTATGTTTGATGTTTCCATTGTAAATTATTCGTAATTGCAATCCCTAGATATTTCGTTGTATAGACAGCATTTAAATATGTATGATTTATGGTGTAAGCAACATTTAACGGAACTTTTTCTAGTACTCATGTCAAGGACCTAATACTTTTTATTGTTCGAGGTGAACTACCACTTTTCACACCGTGCAGATGTCTTGTGTAAATCATTTTACAATTCGTTGATCTTCTGACGGGTTTTGTAAATGGTAAATGACAGTATCATCTGAAAACAATGGGTGCTGAGATCGACTCCTAAATCATTTATGCTAGATTAGGAACAGAGGAAGTCCTTTTAACACTTCCTTGGGGAACGCCAGATATTACTTCTGTTTCACTTGATCACTTTCCGTCAATTTCTACGAACTGTGACCTTTCTGGAAAGAGATTCGGAGTCCAGTCACGTAGCTGAGACGATGCTCCACAGGCAAGGAATTTGATTAGAATCGCTTATGAGGAACGATGTGAGAAAGCCTTCCGGACACTTAGAAATAGGGCGTCAATATGAGATCCCTTGGCCTTAGCACTCATTACTTCGTGTGAATAAAGAGCGAGTTGTGTTTCACGAGAATGGTATTTCCTGAATCCGTTCTGGCTATGTGTTAGTAGATCGTTTTCTTCGAGGTAATTCATAATGTTTGAATGCAGCATCAGTTCAAAAATCCTTCTGCAAATCGATGTCAGCGTTACTGGTCAATAATTAAGCGGATTACTTTTGTTTACTTTCTTTTGTTTTGGTATGAACCTTTAAACTCTCCAGTCTTCAGGTACGAATCTGTCGTCGAACAAGCAGTTTCAAATGAATGCTAAAAATGCAGCTATTCCATCTGCATACTCTAGAAGAGTTGGTTTACAATATGGACCGAAGGTTTTCCGTTCATGAGTGACTGAAGTTGCTGCGTACTACCGAGGGTATCTAGTTGTAAATTACTCATATAGTCAGGCAATTGTTCTTGACTGCCAGTCTGGAGTATTTACTGCCTCTTCTTTGGTGAAGAAAACTGTGTTAGTAACTTCGCTTTTGTGGCACTGTCGTCGTCAGCATACCATTTCTATGGCGAAGTGGAGATCTGTGTTTTGTCACTGGTACACTTATCATATGACCAGCATCTCTTTGGATTTCCTGCCAGATTGTTAGACATAGATTCGTTATGGAAATGACAAAAGGCATCTCGCGTCGAAGTCTGCACTAAATTCTGAATTTCCTTAAAACGTTAGCAATCTTGGGAACTTTGCATTCTATCAACTCTGGCATTTTTCTTCCGTTGGTTCTGCTACAGTGTCCTGACCTGTTGTTTGTACCATGGCAATCTGTTACATCTCTTATTAATTTATTTGGTATGAAACTGTCGGTGCCGTTAATACTATTATTTTTAATTTAAGCCATATCTGGTCTCTGCCTGCATAGTTAGTTTGGAGTGTTTCTTAGGAAGGCGTCAGGCAAATTTTTATCTGCTTCTTTAAACATAGATGTTTTGCGTTCGTTTCTGGCGGATTTGCATGTTACGATATTTAGTCTCGCTACAACGGTCTTGTGGTTACTACTCCCTGTATCCGTTACGGTGCTCTCGTCTGCTCAGGATTGTTTATGGTTAAGTGGTCTAATCTTTTAGCACAACGATTTACACTTCGTGTAGGCTCCTGAACTAACTGTTCAAATAAAATTTCGGAAGATTTTTCATGCCTACCACTGACTTTAAACATGTATTTTCGTCAACACACAGAAGGTGGATAGAAATCACCACAAACTATAATTACATGATTCGCATACCTGTTCGAAGTGAGTCTCAAATTTTCCTTGAAGCCTTCAGCAACTACATCAACTGAGTCGGGGATAGGTAAAAGGGACCAGTTATTAATTTATTCCGGCTGTCGAGTATAAGTGCCACCCATAGTAACTTACAGTAACTATCTACCTTCGTTTCACGACAAGATAAGCTACTTCTAACGGCAGCGAACACAACATCACCAACTGAATCTAACCTACCATTTCTGAACACTGTTATGCCTTTGTTCAAAACTTTGGTTGAACTTATCTCCGGCTTTACCTAGCTTTCAGTGACTATAAAGACTTCTGCTTTAGTGCTTTCTGTGAGTTGTGGTTCTTAATCGACATAGCTACGAAAACTGTAGTACCATGTCACCGACGTCTACACTCTTCCTGTGCTTTACTGACACCGTTTGAGACTAAACTCTCCACTCTAAGAAAAAGTGCAGGTTCTATGGTAAATATTGCATCGTAATTAGGAATTTTATATATCTTTAAAAAATCTGTAACTCACTGGCACTCTGTCAAGACCATCAAGCATCCAGCAAGCTCTGTCAGATAAAGGCCACCTATAAACTTTACCATGCGTTACCGTCTTGAGCGGTACGTACTCATTCTTCACCTCGGTATTTTATAATGACATATACAAATTTTCCATTAATCTACGTGTCAGTCTTTTGTTACCTCCTTGTATGTAGCAAATAACTTTCTTAGTCCGTATACCTTCCTGCAATTCCATTTTCAACACAGACATAACAATTTTTTTCCTATTAAGTCCATTCCCAACTCATTTACTTCTTCTGTAGTCTCTCTTAGCAACATATATCAAACATCTTTTCATTATTCGCTGAGCAGCCCTCCAGCTTTTAATGGTTTTCTCAATAAATGTTTATGTCTTCCTGCTACAAACCAAAAATGGTAATGCACACCACTTGTAACCTCTCCTTTTAAGATACACTGGATTGTGTTTTTTCAAACTGTATTTATTACACCAAAAAGCTTTCCTGGCCATTTTTACTTTCCACTTTATTTCTTTTGCTGCCCAGCCAGTTATTTTCTTAAACAGTCCTATATATAACAACACATCTAAGGTTTCTGTGACTTCACCGTTAATTTTTACTATTTTCTTATTGACGTACTGTTTGTACTTAATTTTCATCTGGTTTTAATTGATTTTCAGGACAGCTATAGAATTTGCTCTACTAAGTTCTTCCATTCATTATTGAAGTTTGTTTTTATCTACTAGAAACAAAACGAAAGTGAGTTTGATCAGTTTATGAACTTTAAAATATCCTCTCCGTCTATGAAGCGCAGTTTCAGTGACGCAAATATTCTTCCATGGCTTTTTTTTTTACTGTAGTATTCTTCAACAGAGTGACACAAGTTGAATTAAGTTTGTCTGAAGACGCACAATTAAAACCCTTCGTATTCTTTATTGGGTTTCGTGGCCTGGAAGACGAAATGTCTTTTGCAACCTTTGAAGCATCCAGTTTTCCTCCGAGACTTATTTACGAAGCTTGTGATAAAGTAATTCGACGAAGTACATATGTCTTCCTTCGTTCTTATCGGTCGAATAATTCTTAAAATTCTTTTTTATCTCGACCCTATGACTTATTGCCCGCTTTCGCAATAAAAAAGAAGGAAATTTTACTATTCAACCACTTGTCGGACTCCTTAAAATAGTAAACGCCGCAATTTTGCTACCTCCTGATATTTGAATTTGAAATTGCTACAGAAAGTTTAAATAGTTTGTCTTATATGTCTGATACTCTTTTACGTCAAGAACGTTTATGGGATGCTGACATTCATCTAAGTTTACTTTCAGCATTGCGAAAATCTCTCTAATTGTAGCCTCGGAAGCGACACCAGATGAACCTGAATTACACATTAATATGTAGTCTAATACTACTCAGTACAACATTACTATCATTTATGTTTTATCAACCTTTGATCTTTACTTTCATCACTATTTCTCTTCTTATTTACACGTGGTCTAGGTGTAGCATCTTTGATTAGTAATCAAAACGTCCTCGGTCCCGGGATCAAACCCAGCCCCAGCTTAAATTCTGAATAAAAATCAGCACTGGCGGCCTAAGACTTCTGGCATGACAAATAACCTTTATTCAACCCACGTCTTTATAAAAGAGTAGCCGACAGACGTTCAGGACTCACTCTTGCCCCTGGGGTGGGAAATTTCCCCTAAAGGTGGAAGAATCAGCAACGATCCACGGCATGGAGATGCAGAAGGCAATGGAAACAACTGCATTATAGGCACATAATGTGCATTCACAGAGCATGTGGCCTTTAATTAAAATGTGTCATGAAGATCTCTCCATTGGAAGAATATTCCGGACTTGTTTCTCATTCGGATCTCCAGGAGGGAACTGCCAAGGGGGAGGTGACCATGAGAAAAAGATTGAATAACCAACGAGTTCTACGAGTTGGGGTGTGGAATGCTAGAAGTTAGAATATGGTACGGAAGAAAATCTGAAAAAGGAAATGGCAAGGCTCAGTTTAAATATAGTGGCGGTCAGTGAAGTGAAATGGAGAGAAGACAAGGGGTTTCTGGTCAGATGAGTATAAGGTAATATCAGCAGCAACAGAAAATGGAATAACGGGTAGGATTTCTTATGAACAGGAAGGCAAGGCAGAATGTGAGCTACTGTGAACAGTTCGGAGGTTGTAATCGACAGCAAACTAACAACGATAACGATAATTCAGGCGTCAAAACCAACACTGCAATTCAAAGAAGAAGAGACAAAGTATATGAGTATATTGAACGAGTAATTCAGTGCGTAAAGGGACATGGAAATCTAACAGTCACGGGAGATTTGAATGCGGTTGTAGGGGAAGGAATAGAAGAAAGGGTTACGTGAGAAATGCGTTGATTCTAGGAATGAGAGACCAATTGATTCTAGGAATGAGGCTACAACTAGAGAGATTTTCGCATCGCTGAAAGTAAATTGTTGGTGCAATAAGTTTCAGCTAGTAAAAGCGAATACTCTATTCAAGAATCACAAGAGGTGGAAATATACTGGGAAAAGGCTGTGAGATATGGGAATGTTTCAGTTACTTTACCGTCATGGCCAGACAGAGATTCAAAATAAGATACTGGATTTTTAAGGCGTAGCAAGGAGCTGATATACACTCAGATCAAAATTTACTAGTGATGAAGAATGGGCTGAAGTTGAAGAGACTAGTCAAGAAGAATCAATACGCAAGGAAGTTCTCTGAGACTATAGATACTGTGACAAGAAATAACTCAGTTAACATTTCATTTGAAGAGGAATGAACGTCTCTAAAAAGGGAAATCACAGAAGTTGGAAAGAGAAACTAAGAGTCAAAGAAAATTCCAGTTAAGAAACCGTGGCTAACAGAAGAAACGTTTCAGCTGATCTATGAAAGAAGGAAGTACATAAATGTGCATGGAAATTCAGGAATACAGAAATACGAGTCAGTTAGGAATGAAATAAATAGGTAGAGCGGGGAAGCTAAGCCGCAATGGCTGCGTGAAACATGCCAAGAAATGGAAAAAGAAATGACTGTCGGAAGGACTGACTTGGCATATAGTCGTAGGAAAGTCAAAACAATCTTCGGTGATATTACAAGCGACGGTGGTGACATTAAGAGTGCAATGGGAATTCCACTGTTAAACGCAGAGGAGAGAGCGGATAGATGGAAAGAGTATGTGGAAGACCTCTATGGGGAGGGGGGGACTTTTGTGATGACGAGATAGAGGAAGAAACAGTAGTCGATACATAGAGAAGGGGATGCAGTATTAGAATCAGAATTTAAAAGAAGTTTGAAAGACTGAAGATCGAATAAGGCAGAAGGGCTAGATAAACTTCCATCAGAATTTCTAAGTCATTGGAGGAAGTGACAACAAAACGACTATTCAGTTTGATGTGTATAACGTTTGAGTTTGGCGATGTACCATCTGACTTTTGGAGAAACATTATCCACACAATTCCCAAGACTGGAAGAGCGGACAAGTGCGAGAATTATCGCACAATCACCTTAACAACTCACGCATTCAAGTTACTAACAAGAGTAATATAAAGACGAATGGAGAAGAAAATTGAGGATGTGTTAGATGACGATCACTTTGGCTTTAGAAAAGGTAAAGGTACCAGAGAGACAATTCTGACGTTACGTTTGATAATGGAAGCTAGAGTAAAGAAAAATAAAGACGCGTTCGCAGGATATCTCGACCTATAAAAAGCGCTGGACAGTGTGACATGAAATTCTATGATAAATAGCGGTAAGCCATAGGGAAACATGGACAATATACAATATGTACAAGAGCCAAGAGGGAACAATGAGAGTGGAAGACCGAAAACGAAGTGCTCGGATCAGAAAGCGTATAAGCCTCGTACTGTTTAGTCTATACGTCGAAGATGCAATGATGAAAATAAAAGATAGGTTCAGGAGTGGAATTAAAATTCAAGGTGAAAGGATATCAATGGTAAGATTTGTTGATGGCATTGCTGTGCTCAGTGAAAGGAAGAAGTGTTACTACAGGCTGTACTGGATGGAATGGACATTCTAATGGGTACATAACATATATTGAGAGTAAATCGGAGAGAGATGAAAGTAATCAGAAGTTGCATAAATGAGGACAGCGAGAAGCTTAACATCAGAACTGAGGGTCATGAAATAGACGAAGTTTAGGGATTCTGCTACCTAGGCAGAAAAATAACCTACGATGGAAGGAGCAATGAAGACATAAAAAGCAGACTAGTACTGGCAAAAAGGGAATTCCTGGCGAAGAAAAGTATACTAGTATCAAACATAGGCCTTAATTTGAGCAATAAATTTCTGAAAATATATGTCTGTGGTCTGTGGCACAGGATTCTATGGTAGTGAAACACGGAGTCTGTGAAAACCAGAACCTAAGAGAATATAAGCATTTGAGATAAGGTGCTACAGAAGAATGTTGAAAATTAGGTGGACTGATAAGGTAAGGAATGAGAAGGTTCTCCGCAGAATCGGAGAATAAAGGAATATACGGGGAAAAAACCGACAAGAAGAAGGGACAGGTTGGTAGGACATCTGTTAAGACATCAGGGAGAGCTGTAGAGGTTAGAAAACTGCAGATGATGACAGAATTGAAATACATCCAGAAAACAATTGAGGAAATGCGCTGCAAGTGTTAGACCGAGATGAAGAGGTTGGCACAGGAGAGGGATTCGTAGGGGCCGCATCAAACCAGTCAGAAGACCGATGAAAAAAAAAAAATACTATCCTCAGCTATGTACATAGAAAAGAAGAGCATTTTAACATAATCGTATTGCAGATAGTGGTTATGCTACTGAAAGTCTGGGCTAAATACAGTTCTGAATTGACTTTCCGAAAATATTCAATGACAGCACATCACATTCAAGTAACTCGCAGCCAAGGACGAAATGTTACTAATAGCGTTGGTGGAATTGCGGTCTAGGTGAAAGTACATAGCAGATCTGCCCATAATAATTGTTCAGAAAACAGCAGGTTTCCTTAAACAATAGTATTACAGTATCTACCAATGGCGACAACTTCCGTAACGGACGGGAAGTTATTTGAGTCATCCAAGTCCAGAAAAACTTCTGTAGCAATTCACGGATCGTAATTTTAAATGCTGTGAAATACTGCCTTGGGAGACAAAGGATAAGCCCAGAAAAATCGTGTTGGAGTGCAGATTTCCCGTCTATGAAAGGCCTAAGTAGGCGTAAAACAAGTTCCAGTCGTGCAGTGGAATTCACAGAGCAAGCAAAACAGTGAGTGTGTTTGAATAATCACAAGGTTTTAAAATGACGTAAGCCAGAGAGAATAGCGTGTGTTTCTCGTATGCCAACCTGTAGAGTATCTGCATAACCGCGAGGAAGCTTGCCCGGAGTACAGAATGGGCTAGGCTTTATTCTCTGAACGGTTGCCCCGTGTGGTGAACTACTTTTACTGGTTCAGGGGCAAACTCTTTCAAATATATAGTGTCCGTGCAGGACTCAAAAACAGCGCTGCCTGAATTAGAGCATTTGTCTAACTTAGTTTTACTTGCGCACCGGCAGTTTTATAGACCTCTTTCGGCGTATGCAGTACACGACCTAATTTGTTGGTTTCATTTGGTCAGATAACTTGGGGGTCGGTCATGCACCGTTACGTCAAAGACCATACATGTAATACGCAATCACTTCTCAAACCATTTTACTAAACAGACAAGCCAGTGAACAATACATATAGTTAAGAAAATAACTGGATAAATCACATACAATTAATTATGTTGACGTGCAATCGTGTAATCGTTAAGATGATCTATGGAACATGCAACTAACTAGATAACTTGGGTTGTACATATAGACAAGATGCCATCCTTAGTTTAGGCCCGGGATCTGCCCTTTACCTTAAATGAGTATGAGAAAAGCGTGCTTTGAAGATATGGCTAGCATAAGGATAACATCCTAAATTGATATAGTTTGAGTTTCACGTGTTATAGAATGGCGAACTAACTCATGTTTTCTTAATAACCAATCACCTACGACTTCGCTGCTTCATTTTAGCGTTCTGTTGTTGTTGTTGTGGTCTTCAGTCCTGAGACTGGTTTGATGCAGCTCTCCATGCTACTCTATCCTGCGCAAGCTTCTACATCTCCCAGTACCTACTGCAACTAACATCCTTCTGAATCTGCTTGGTGTATTCATCTCTTGGTCTCCCTCTACGATTTTTACCCTCCAAGCTGCCCTCCAATACTAAATTGGTGATCCCTTGATGCCTCAGAACATGTCCTACCAACCGATCCCTTCTTCTAGTCAAGTTGTGCCACAAACTTCTCTTCTCCCCAACACCTCCTCTATAATGGCTGAATTTTTTTTTTTTTTTTTTTTTTTTTTTTTTTGCATTTAGATTCAATGTTAATCTTTAACTGGGTACTGTCTCCTTACTCTCTCTTTCTCTCTCTCTGTTTGTCTGTCTATGTGTGTGTGTGTGTGTGTGTGTGTGTGTGTGTGCGTGTGGTGTGTGTGTGTGTTAATAACGTTTTGCTACAACCTTTTAAATACATCTTAAGACGCTTTAACGAGACTCGTCGTTAGTTATATTATGTGCTAGCACTGAAAATGAATTGGTCCATTTTCCAAACGTAAAGAATTCACCCGTTCATCAGAAAGCATAAAACTAAACAATCATTATTCTTATTTATGAAACGCATAATATAAAACTCGAATATTTTTGCTATGTGTAAGACGTCAAGTGAGAAAACGTAGAACGTGTACTGGTAGTAACATTGGCCCAGTGATGAGAGAAAAGGTCGCATTTACAGCTTTGATTTAGTTGGACATGAATGGGCGTAGTCGAGGGCCGTTTCCAGAAAGGAACCATCCAGAGATATGCGTGACATGATTTGAGGAAGCAATCAAAAAACTGAATATGTGTGAAAAATGGGCATTTTTACCCTGTTGTTAACAAGCACAGGCGGCAATATAAGGATATGTGTAGTACAACTACTCAGAACGTTGTGTCCAGTTAGTAATGGTTAAATAACATAATTTACTGAAGCTCGCTTTCTTACTAAGAAAAGTTTCCAATAATCTGTCAAACATAAAAAATTCCGTAACTGTAAAAAGATTTACTTTCGTAGGCTTTACACTGGGCTGATTCTGTACCGATATTCAATTCGTTTCTTTCTTTGCAAAGTTCATCAGGTACGAGCACACCTACTGTAAATAATCTGCTGGTTCTTCAGGTCTTCTATACGAGCTTTATTATATTTCTCCCGTCCGTGCTTCTGCTTACCGTTGGATATTGCCCCATAGGTTTTCAATTTCATTTTCTCTATCTTTTATTGACCGATTATCTATTGCGGTTTCCGATATTCGTATTATTCTATATTTCCTCCTGTTTCTCATAATTAATTGTAAACTGAAACCATAACTGAACAAGGACGTACTTTGCAACCAGTATTTGATTGCTAAGACCGATGATGATACACCATCTGATTACAATTATTCCTACAATCCCGTGTAGTGCGGAATTAAGGAGTAGATGTCACGAGAAGCGGACGCTCCTGTATAAAAACAAATGGGGAGTGTTTTATTGTCAGTACAGAAGCTGTAACATCAGAATGGATCGGTTAGGAGAGCTCAGTGACTTCGAAGGTGAAGCAGTCACTGGATGTCACCTGAATAACACATCCATCACGGACATTTAAACCCCTCTAAAACCTTCAAAGCTGGTGATGTGACTGTGAAGAGAAAAAGCGAAGGAACAACCACAGCCAAAGCAAGACCAGGGAGGTATCAAATATTGATGGACAGGGAACGTTGAGCACTGCGGAAGGTGCTTGTAAAAAATTGCATGAAATCAGCGGAAGGCATCAGTCGTGAGTCCCAAAGTGCTACCAGCAGTCCATCTCGGAGAATGGTAGTGGCTGGGCGTAGGGAGTGAAAAAGGTTGGGATACAATGGTCCAGGTGCTCCTCATAAGCCACATATTTCTGTAACAACGGCTAAGGTTCAAATGGTTCAAATGGCTCTGAGCACTATGCGACGTAACATCTGAGGTCATCAGTCCCCTAAAACTTAGAACTACTTAAACCCAACTAACCTAAGGACATCACACACATCCATGCCCGAGGCAGGATTCGAACCTGCGACCGTAGCGGTCGCGCGGTTCCAGACTGAAGCGCCTAGAAGTTCTCCATGGTACTTTATCCTGTGTGAGGCTCTTCATCTCCGAATAACTACTGCAATGTACATCCTTCTGAATCTGATTGCTGCATTCATCTCTTAGTCTCCCTCTACGAGTTTTACTTCCAGCACTTCCCTCCAATACTAAATTGGTGATCCCTTGATGACACTCCAACATCACTCACTGTCTTCTGTAACTTCGTTTCTTGAAGAAGAGTGGACAGTTATTCCTCCAGAGACATTGAGAAACTTTATTTAAAGTGTCTCCAGCAGAGTTCAAGCCGTCATTAAGGGTAAAAGGTTGGGGGGGGGGGGGAGAGAACAATCTACATTAACGTCCACTAATAGGTATGCGAATATCTAGTATCTTCTAGTATTTTCGAAATGCACTTTCTCGTACAACGATTTAGAAAAACTTTCAGCAACAGCTGTGATAAGCCTTTCGCTGAAAACCTGTTGATGCTCTCACTATTTCCTGAAATTACATACTCTACAATCATTTAGCTTCCTTTTCGTTTCCTTGTCATTCAGGGCAATACCTTTTTGCATTATTATCTTGTTTTTATCTCTGTTCTTTTAATATTTTAGTAATACCTTGATTTCCTACGACATTCTTCCGCCCTTCTTTCTGTGTTGTAGCTCTTTTGATTTTTCTGGTTTCAAAGTAAAATTGGTATGAAATTCAGGTTGAGAGTATACACTATTTTAATTTTTTGTTCAACAACACATGTTTCAGAACCTGAACTGTCGGCATTGGATTTGTTTATATTATGTGAAAATTTTCTTAAGAATAACAGTTTGTGAAAACTTCCATAAAATTTTGTCTTAAATTATTATCACAGAACTGGTAATACTGTTCGTAGTTTCTTCATAAACGTGTAGTTAATCTCTGTGTGATACATTTGCTGCAGAGTTATCTGAAACGTCCCCTTAGAAAAATTATAAATTACTGTGCTGGTAAACTTCTACGTTATTTGATTCAGAGACTGCTGAGTAAAACTGAACGTAGTCAGACATTTCTCTCTTTACTTATTCTGATCATCAATAAACTGACACACAATATTTTAGCGCAACGCATTCTTACTTTCAATAATCCCTACAAAAGAATGGCCCTGCCTAACTATAACCTATACCTTTCATGAATCACTCACCTCACAAAAATCTTCGTTACTCGAACTACTGCAATACAGCGAGCGCCAATACTGCCAGCTAAATAAAAGATTCAAACTACGGAAGGCACTAACTACTTATAGGCATAGTTAGCAAATGAAAGATTTTGATAGAGAACAAACAATGTATTTACCTTAATAATGTTCAGAAGCCATCATATACATATCAGTTCATGATAGCCAGTCTTACAAATTTCCTCTTTCTCACGGACACATGTCCATATCGTCGGCTCGCAAAGCTCTGGCATCTCTGTCCCCACATCCACCACTGCTGGCGGCTCACCTCCAACTGTGCAACGCTACGCGCATTTCACATCGAACTGCCCAACACTACACTAGCGAATATTCCAACAATGGCAACCAGCCACAGACTGCACACAGCACAGTCAGTGATTTTCATACAGAGCGCTACGTGGCGTTACCAACAAAAACCTAAATAGCCTACTTACATATTTAATCTTGATGTCTGTTTTTATTTATTAAAAAATTAGGCCTGCAAAATTCTTTTAAACGTTGTCAGATTAAACATACAAAACGACCTCAAGTTGATCTAGATACTGTCCTTTTAATTCATAACAACACCTTTTATTTTATTTTTCTGATTTGATTGAAAACAATACTTTAGAATATTTTCAGTACCGCGTAGCTTCTTGTAATCCAGCCCTCTTTTCTATTAACGGCGAATCTAGTATCTGTCTTGCCACTAGTTGAACCAAGAACTGTTGAGATCAGAAGTTTTTCTTTTCTCGTTGAACATATTGTAATAATTTTGCTAAGAGAACACTTGCAGTGGTCACCATCATTGATGGTGAAAATTAGGATGAACCTCCGGATCCGTAATGCATTTAGCTTGAAGTTACTTCGTTGTAGCGGTCCCAAGCTCGGATGAGAAAGAAGGAGGGGGAGGAGAAATATCTCCTTAAAAAACCTTGATGCATCTGGTCCAGATGATAGTAGCTCGTGAAGGCCCCTTGCCACGGTACGGCGAAGAACTCAACGGCGGCGAAGGCGGAGAATGTGGAATTCAGAACGCCGGAGCTGGCGGAAGAGGCAACCGATCTTTCTGGGATAATTCGAATGGAATACACTGTGTTGTGGGATGAGGAGGGATCCTCGAAGGTTAAGGGAGTAAAGCCTCACAGAAAATCCTCCACATACTCTCGGTATTAAGAGTCCCCTCCACTACAGTAACAGCTTCCTAGGAAGCCGGATGAGCCGGTAGGGGCTTAAAAGTCCACAACGGCAGACCAGGCGCAGGGACAAATTTTCCTCGGCTGTTGGAAAGGCGGACGAAGGCTGCAGCCGATTCAGAGTTTCTAGTCATCGTAACACTACGCTACTGGGCACAGATCCCAAGCCTGTCATGATAAGTGTGATTGTTGTTATGCAGTAGCATTCCCATACTAAACGACGTCACGCACAGGCCTTCTGAAGACCATAGAAGATTTCCTAAAGGACAACATGAAAAGATATCAAATTGAAACTGGTAACAGACAAACTACTGCACTTAACCTTCCAGTAAGGCGTCACAATATTTGGGAAAGTATTCAGCGCTTCGGGCAACTGAGGCGGAAAACACAAGTTGACAAGCGCAGTGCTAGGAAGCAACAGCAACTCCTGAAGATAAACAACGCTAAGCAGCCAGTCCCCACCAGAACAAACGTTTGGGAACAATGTGGAAAAATCTGCAACTGCTGGCTTGGCCTCTACAGTCACTTAAGATCCCACAGCAAGTGATTTTCTAAGAAGACAGTTGCACTCGTCAGCGAGTGACAGCCCATCACTGCGTACTCAGTGGCACAGGATGGAAAAGTGACGAGCCAGAACATACCGGCCATTCCATTACTATACTGTTCGATCCGTACTGGTAAATTGCCATTAAGAACTTTGCATGAATAACCTGTCCGTCTGTTACAATGTAGGGAAAGCGGATGAGCCAAGCCAAATCCAGTCTGTTTGTATCAGGCGTGCGGATCTCCAGGGTGGTCTCCGTGCAATCCATCTGCGCAGCATCAACCTCTCTTGGCCTTAATTATGGCCTCCGACATGTACCCGTCTCTAGTCAATCGAAATTTAGATCACACAGACATAGAGACCGAACGCGCTCCTATATCTGCAGTATTCAGCTTTAAACATGAGTCATGTGACTTACGGAATAGGACCATTTCCGTGTCATTAAATGCTATGATAATGGCAGTTTTGCCCGTTTATAGCTGAGATCAAACACTGATTATAACCTGGAACCAAGCGCTGTTTTTAACGCTTGATGACCTACTTTCTTAGCGTTATACCAGCAACCTCCGCCCTTTTTACCCCCGATTCTGTAAAGAATCGATCTCCCATCTGTGAAACACATATGATAAAAATGAGTTCATGTATTAGGCATCTACTTAAAAATTGGTGGAATGCGCTAACTGCTCCCATTATCAAACACTGGATGAATATTTTGCGTTCCGTTTTAACAAAAGCTAGTTTTTCACGCATCCCAAATTTTATGGCGTCATGTATCCTAAAGTACGTGTTGTACACTGATGTAATTATGGAGGTGCGTCAGTGGTATATACCGATACAGTTTACAAAATTTGTCGCGAATAGAGTTAGTAATAAAGTAGTTAAAAGCGTTGAGGCCAATGCTGAAATTTTACTATATTAACAGCGAAAATGTAGTAAGCGATAAACTTTTCTTTTCATAATTCACTGGGGGCTAATATCGAGAAAAATTTTCGAAAAGGTGTGAAATTATGTTTAAAATTGTTGGAAGTCTCTTAGAGCTCCCTTTCTCAAATAGTGGATGAATATAATCTGGTTAACTGGCAGTTACGAGTTACGCTGCCCCAAGATAGCGTAACTCTAATACTTAACGCGTTAAACCTTTAACGTAATATTATAGCCCGTAATGAGTGGATTATGACCATTTTAAATTTATAAATTCGGTCAAAAATTATATGAAATATAGAAGATTAATTTTTTGCTGCCCCTGGAAGCCGTTATACAGGCAGCTTGCAACTGAAATCTTGTGACTGAGTGATCATTTTAGCCAGTTAGTGATACAGAAATGTAGCACAGCAGTTAATGTCTTTTCTGTGAAAGTTCCAATATTAACGCAATAACTATTGTTACAAAAGCATAGCAAACAAAGTCTGAGATTGTTTTCACAACTTCTCCAGTAAATACTTTTCACAAGTGTCAGAAATCTTCTTCAGTGAATTCACGGTTTTTGCTACGCAGTGCAAGAGTGGTAGACAACTTACCAGTTTGATAGGCAACATTTCCTTCCCAAACAATTCCTCAAAAAGAGACATAAAATGTTTTATATGCTGTTATTAGAAATGGTACGATTTTATTCGTAACAACTTGTTTTTATACAAAATGCGCGTTTTCGTTTTACAACTGTTACTAAAACCAGTACGGACATTTAAATACTATTTAGAAACAAAGCAGAGTACATAAGAAACGTTGAACATTAACACTCTTGTTGTAGTAATTTAAATAATTTGTCATTTTGTTATCTCAAACGCTTCGCCATTCATGGCGTTTCCGACCCGAAGAGTAGTATAAGCTAGAAAGCTTTCTCCGCTGATTTTGAATACGAAGTAACTAGGGTCTGATCACAGCATTTTGATAATTTTTACTTTTGGATCGCCTAATTACAATAGAATGAAATTCAATTTTTTGTGCCATCACGTTTCGCTTTTATTCTTCATAGGGCACCTTAGTGGCAGTTATCGTGGATGTTGTTCCACCTGTTCCATTTTTGGCGCTGTTCGCCTTCTTATAATTGCCATTTGATATTTTCTTCTTCAGACTTCGCTGCTCTAGGAACTGAACACTTGTATTGATGTTCAGTTCCTAGTGCTATCAATTCGGAAAAACAAATATTCAGATGGCAATTATAAGAAGAACAGCGCCAAAAATGGAACAAAAACACAACGTGTAAAACAACATCCACAAAACCTGCCACATGAGATGCCTTACAAAGAATAAAGACCAAACGCGTATGGCAAAAAAATGAGTTTCATTCTACAGAGTCCGCCAGTAAAATGTATACAGCTTTAAGAAATGAAAAGTATTACTTATGTGTTTATTTTACACCAGAAAAATGTATACAACTTTAAGGAATGAAAAGTATTACTTATGTGTTTATTTTACATTTAATAATTGATCGGATTGATCACAGGTGCTGTACAATCTTCAGTTTGGTACATGGTTACTTTAAATGTTCAAAATGTTCACCTTTGGCGGCTATACACACAACAGAACGACGAGCGGTCGCCACAACTACGTTGGTCAATGTTACAGTGGAGATCGCTGCACGTGTCGCTGTAATCTCCTGGCGAAGTTCCTCAGGCGTGCGTGGCTTACGCCGATAGACGTTATCTTTCACAGTTCCCCACAACTAAAAATGCATACCTATTAGATCTGGCGACCGTCGAGGGAACGCAATGGGCCCACTTCGTCCAGTCCAATGTCCCGGAAAATTGTCATCCAGGAAAGCTCGTACGGCTAGGTGGCAGTGTAATGACGCCCCGTCCCGTTGGCACAAGACCTCTTCATCAGCTCCATAAAGCCCACGTATACCTGGCAAAATTGATGTGCGTAACACTTCCCCAGTGACAGTAGCATCAAAGAAAAAGGGTCCTACTAAGCCCCTAGATGATAGTCCACACCACACATGAGTCCCTCGTAGATTGACCGCTTTATCCAGATAAACATGTGGATTTTCAGGCGCCCAGTACACACTGTTATGCCGATTAACGGTTCCATTAAGTTTAAATTGTGCCTCGTCGCTCCACACTACCTTCATCATAAATTGTTCGTCATCAATTACCATTTTACCATTTGCTGATACCATTCGCAAAATTGCATTCGGCGATCAGGATCGTCATCACTAATCGCGTGCAGTAATTGTGGAATCTAAACTTTTCTTTTGCAGCTTTCAGAATTCTTGGTACACTTGTACTGCTAACCCCCATTTAACGTGCACGTTGCGTAGTAGATTTCTGTGGAGAATTAACAAACGTTTCCAACACGAGAGCCGACAAAGCACGACTTGTAGCTGTACACTGTCTTCCTGATCTTCCTTTGTGAATACCGCAAATCGTTAAATGCAGTGCAAACTTGTCAATGATGCGTTTAATTGTTAGGAGTGCTGGCGGTTCTGTTTAAAACACCCGCCTCCACTGACGTTGCACTTCAACGGCATTATCAAACTTGAAATACCACTTCACAATACAGACTGATGCTACCTGTAGCTCGACATATGCGAGCAGCCCATTGTGGTTTGCTTTCCACGCATTCTGCTTTAAAAATTGTGACTAAAGCTTTAGCGCTTGATATCTATTTTATACGTGACATGTAAGTAGTGTTTCTTTCTTGTACTGTTACTCAGTACTTACACTTTTATATAAAAAATTTCCCATAATTTTGTACTTACGTTATAGGCCAATTTGAATATTTAATTTCTGATGAAGGCACTCATACAAGTGTTGAAACCTGGTCAAAAGACTTAAATTTTGTGACTGATTCTGTAATTGCTTTAACCATGCATATATTTTTTACTGTTACCAATGAGCACCTTAGAAAAATGAGTTTTGACCAAAGAAAATATCTGCTCCATGGCCATGTCTTTCACCATAGGCTTTAGTCACACTCTTTGGTTTTCTTACATCATGCGAATTGTTGTCTGTGGACAATGTTTCTATAGTGGTGTGTAATCATCATATCTGGAAAACATGAACTTTGTTTTCCAGAGTGATCTGAGAATCAGTACTTAACCCTTGGATCTAAGTAACAGATAGTCAAACTTCCCCTTTCAACAATTATTCAAGACTGTGCTTAAACTGACACACAATATTTTTTTTAGCGCAACGCAATCTGACTTTCAGAAATCCCTACAAAGGAATGGCCCAGACTAACATTAACCTGTACCTTTCACAAATCACTTACCTCACCAAAATCATCGTTACTCAAGCTACTACAATACAGCGAGCGCCACTACTGCCAGCTACATAAAAGATTCAAACTACAGAAGGCACTAACTACTGATAGGCATAGTTAGCAATTGAAAGATGTTAATAGAGAACAAACAATGTATTTACCTTAACATCATAATATATATAGTAGTTCATGACATCCACTTTTACAAATTTCAAAACTCCGCCATCTCTCTCCCCACATCCACCACTGCTGGCGGCTCACCTCCAACTGCGCAACGCTACGCGCTGTTCACATCAAGCTGCCGCTGCCCAACACTACAATGGCTGACAACAATGCAAACTGGCCACAGACTACACACAGCACAGCCAGTGATTTTCATACAGAGCGCTATGTAACGTTGCCAATAAGAAAACATAAACAGCCTACTTACAATAGTAATGGATCCAAGTAGACCACGTAAATGATTCAAATGGTTCAAATGGCTCTAAGCACTATGGGACTTAATATCTGAGGTCATCAGTCCCCTAGATTTAGAACTACTTAAACCTAACTAACCTAAGGACATCACACACATCCATGGCCAAGGCAGGATTCGAACCTGCGAGCGTAGCAACGGCGTGGTTCCGGTCTAAAGCACCTAGAACCGCTCTGCCATGGCGATCGGCGGAGTGGTATCAAAGTGACTGCATTTGCACAGGACATACAGCCCCAACTTATAGTTCAGTGGTGTGGAATGCTGTTGGGTACAACCACACATCACAGCAGTGTGACCTACATGAATGACATCCTTCGACCTTTAGCCATACCCTTTCAGCACGACACCCCAGACGCCATTTTTCAGCAAGACAATGCACCATCACATGTTGCTGCACGAACACGTGCCTTCCTGGTGCCACAGGATCTCAACCTTTCGCCCTGGCCCGCCAGATCACCAGATTTGTCGCCAATCGAAAATGTGAAACGGCGGATGAAGCACTGTGACCCAACCACCACAGATGAACTGTGGAACCAAATGAAAACAGAATGGATGGAGCATTCGTGATTTATAAGTGTCGATGTCATCATGCATGGAACAAGTTAGCAGAGTCTAAAGTGGGCCCTGTGCCTACTAGGCAACAGGATACATGCTGAACTGAGGTGACTGAAATGCTAATCATTTATGTAGACCACACTAATGTACATGTCATGTGAATACGAACGTCCGATCTTTAGTCGTTCAAGATGTTCTTTTTTTTTCTGAACGTGAATGCAGTCAAACTTTCGTTACTTGCGGAGGTCCCCATGAAAAATCAGTTATTGTAGGACAATGAACCTTTGTGGAAACATTTGTAACGACATGTGGAAGAGAAATAAGGAATAAACCATCGAAATATACACGTTTTATTTTCTCATAATAGGGTAACATTTCTTAACTGCGTACCATCATTACTTGCCAGGTTACAAACGTTGCTCATTATGATAGCTATCTGCATACACGACAGCCTGTAACCACACCAGAGATGTCTTTTACAATTGTTCTCAGATGTTTCTGTACGGTGGACTGTGGAATGTTCAGATATCGTGACACAGCTCATGCACTACTTGAAGCTCACACATTGCGTCCAGCACTCTCATCCATGGCAACAGTAACTTCTTCAGTAATGGCCGGTCAGTGTGGCCGAGCGGTTCTAGACGCTTCAGTCTGGAACCGCGCGACCGCTTCGGTCGCAGGTTCTAATCATGCCTCATGCATGGATGCGTGTGATGTCCTTAGATTAGTTAAGTTTAAGTAGTTCTAAGTTCTAGGGGACTGATGACCTCAGATGTTGAGTCCCATAGTGCTCAGAGCCATTCGAATTCTTCAATAATGTGTGGAGCAAATGGCCGTCGACCTCTTCTAGGAGTAATTCCCAAATCGCCAGCTGATACGCACATCGGAATCATGTTTCCTTTTCCAACCCCGTTGCGGAAAGAGGACCTCTTAGTATTCCTTCGATGTGTCGGTACTCACGAAGAGCAGCAGCACTATTGCCGTCATATTGATAAGACAGGTCTGCAGGTAAATCTCTGCTCACTTTGTTCAGACCCATGTTGACTGTTTGCAACTGTAATGCACACCTATGCTTGTTCCAGCCCTTCGTCCCTGTACAGGCGGCTAACGACAAGTCATGACACTAACACGTTACTAACAATGCAAAACCTGCAGCGCACAGTCTGAGCATCAGTCCTGTAAAGTTAGGTACCCACACCACAAATAGTTTTCTATCTACAGTGGCTCAAGTAGCGAAAACTTAGTTGTAACCACTCTGTATTTTGGAACTGCCACGATGTGGTGGTAACAGATTTTGCTGGTAAGAGGCGAACGCTCACAGAAGCATACCACCGGGATCTTCTAACATGTTAATGATGAGCTGTCAAGACGATGTGTTGCGGGAAGCTGCCCACAGGGGGTTTTTGCTCCACGACAACGTTCAGCTCGTTCTAAAACATGTCTGAAAGACGAAGAACAAAACGGTACACATCTGCCTGTGATGAAGAGGTAATTGCAACCGGAGTTCTACAGTTACTTTATACTGCTTTTTTGGGTTATAAAATGTTGCCTCATTCCACCCTTCTACACACACACACACACACACACACACGTCCCCATATTCTCCCAACATGGCACGCAGTAACTTCCTATTCACATGAAGAAACCACTGCGTATGAGGAATTCCCAGTATGAAGAACAGGTGATTTTCGAGGTGTAACGTTTGCCGAAAATCCAAAATGCAGACTTTTACAGCCAAGTTCCCCGCCAAGCCATCCAACGCTGGGAAAACTTTGACTCATTGAAGGATGAGTATGTATAGAAATACTGATGCCATCCTCAAATTTCATAGCTGCAGCTCTGTTTTTGAGGTGATAATTACAGTATGACAATTTTATGACTAACCCCATGCACATGTGAATCCTGAGCAGTGTAACGCAGTGATTTCACAATCGACGATGAAAGAACGTTACACGAGTTGCGAGCTTGTAAAGAACAGAAGACAATGCAAGGATTGAGAAAGGACAGATGATCAGAATTTAACGTACCGTCGACAACGAGGTCATCGGAGCACAATTCCAGATCTGGATGGCCGGAAGAGGACTGGAACCGTTGTCCTCCCTATTGCTATGCTAGCCACCTTCCACCCAACTCGGTAGGAACATTAGTATGGCTGCAGTGACACTTCAATATGCCATTATACGGATATGTTGAAGTGCTGTTGGCAGTGCGAAAATATTAAACACGTACACTCTCCACTGAATTATGAACTCATCTTGCAATATGGCGAACAGTTTCTTGATTTCGGGATAAATTTGAAAACGACTGTACTATTCATGACGTTCATACACAAAGTGCGAGAACGAACAGTAAAAATCCAGTCGCAACAAGCTACACGACCACCGCAAACGTTCATATCAAGGTGAACATGAAAGTGGTTCACGTGAATGAAGCGTGCAACATACCGTGAAAGTTAAAAACCTGGAACGTTGGATTGTGTCTACTCCACGCTACGAATGAATATAACCTGAACAGAAGGTGGCTTGGAGTAACGTTTAGGAAGACGAGGAACTTGTTCGATGCGCACTTCGAACTCAGGGCCTAATGTAACCAGCCACAGCTATGGGCCTGCTGTTTCAGTAAATTCACGTCTTTACCTTGCAACTTCACTGGAGCAATGAGAAATTATGCCGCAGTCGGCAAGACTAGATTTGAGTATGGTTCCTTTGATTATAGAGGTTCGGTCATGCATTGCTGCTCTAAGCTCTAAGAGAAGGATGAATCGCTCATGAGGCACATTAATTTAGCAGTGACAAAATAGTGAAGTAAATAAACAACGCAGTAAATGGATGATGATTATTCAAAGGAAAAAAATACGATAGATTAAGAATATGATCCAGCAGGATAATAGTGTGAGGCACAACTGAGCAATTAATCTTCGACTATTCGTTCATCCATATCGCACACAATATTTATTCCGATTGGTGGTCTCACATAGGTTGCTAGCGAACATAATACAGAGACAACAAACCAAGTGATGAATTCTACAGCGCAAGCAGAACGTTCGTAGGAAGTAACGAAACTGGTGGTATTAGTGGTGGTAATGTCTTGTGGGACCAAACTGCTGAGGTCATCGGTCCCTAAGCTTACCCACTACTTAATCTAACTTAAACTAACTTACGCTAAGGACAATACCCTCACCCATGCCCGAGGGAGGACTCGAACCTCCGACGCGGGGAGCCTCGCGGACCGTGGCATGGCGCCACAGACCACGCGGCTAACCCGCGCGGCTACCCCACGCGGCTAACGAAGTGAACTGAAGGCGTGGAGCCATGCATCAAACACTTAAACTGCATTTCAGTCTGTGAATACAAGCCTTTATACACTAACAAATTCATCGCAGTTCAAACGTTCAATCACTGTTAGCCCGACTATCAGTCTATGACAACTAGCACTCAAAATTTTAAGTCCAGAACTGGTGTGTATGAAATATTTCTAAGTCGTGAACTGGTGCACATCTAAGTCCCAAATAACACTTCAGCCCGATCACACAGTACCTTAACAAAACTAACCTTACCGACTGAGAGACAAAGACAGAAAGACCCTGCATTCTGCTTTCACGACCTGTTTAAAAACTTGCCTTACTGAATCCAGCAATGTACGAATTGACCAGCGCTCGTGAGATTATACTTATTATAACATTTATACCATTTAACTGTGAACAACATGTATTCTTGGTCTATTAGCAACCTTACACACATCATTCAGTTTTAAACACAGCAAAATAACTGGCTTTATTGAATTTTATATAGCAAACAGAACTGCAGGAAATCTAGTCAACTTGAGAGCTTTATTCACATTAGTGCTACAGTCTTACGTTACTCAAATGAAAAACTTACGTATATTAAGTTACTAAAATCTCATTAAATAAACATATGCATTGACAGGATAATGGAACAAACCTCTCATGCTGTAGATAAGTAAAGTTTGCATACATGTGCAGAAATATTTGTTTTGACAATGTAACTAACCCCGCCGATTCCATGTGTGACCGATTCGTTTAAATTTTAAAGTACACGAACCGCTTGTAATCGAGCTTCTTAAGGTTTTCGTAATAGGAAAATACTTTATTTTAACTGCGAAAACTGAAATTATTAGTTTATATATTATCTATGTTTGCTTTCAAATGTATTAAATTTGGAATAGAATACCATATTTAGTTACTGGAAAGTCGATATTTCGACGGCTAGACGCTACTTAAAAATAGCCCGCTGTATCGTCGTTTTACACAGCAACATGGCGGGCGGTAAGGCCATTGCCCTACGCAGCGACAAAAAGTTGTCGATCATGACACCTGATCTCTTCCCAGAAAAACTGACGCATTTTTTGCGCAGTTGAGCGTTAGGACTGTTATTGACGTACAGTTATTTTGTTGTAATAGTTTTGAATGTTCTACTTGGAATCTAGAAAGATATAATCTTTGAGATTACTAAGTGCCTCAATGGATACTATCCTTAGTATTTGCAGTTACAAATTAATATAAATTAAATGACTGGCAAAATTGTGAAATTAACATAAGACCAATATCAGTAATTAAATTAGCAATGAGACCAGTAAATTTCAAAAGAATACAATTAGATTTCAAGCTGCCTCTTCCAGAAAAATTAATATTAGTTTCAATTATGACATTCATCCATTGTTGTGATATTTGAAAATTAATAGGATCATTTGTTAATTTATCTTTACACAAAGTTATTAAAAAAACAGTGACAAGGAAGTAGAAGTAGGATAATGTTTATGAACTTAAGATAACGAATTTAAGAAAGACTTTTAAACAAAAGTTTGTATTTCATAATAGCTTACGAAGTTTTGACTGAAGTATTCAATACAGCTCTTCCTCTCATAATGAATAATAGTTCTTGTGGTGTTTGCAGTAGCATGTGGAGCTACAGTTGAAGTGCCGAGCGGTCTAATGCGCTGCAGTCATGGACTGTTCGGCTGGTCCTGGCTTAGGTTCGAGTCCTCCCTCGGGCATGGGTATGTGTGTTTGTCCTTAGGATAATTTCGTTTAAGTAGGGTGTAAGCTTAGGGACTGATGACCTTAACAGTTAAGACCCATAAGATTTCACATACATTTGACCATTTGAACGTAGTTGAAGTTGACAGGGTTCTCAATGTCTCCTTCTAGATGGAATTAATTTAGCACAACGTCATTGCTTGCAGGAGCAGTTGTTGTTGATACAGTTTTGGCTCAAAATTCAATCACAAACTTACGTTTGCTAATTTTGCTTTCCAAAATCCGGAGTTTCCAGAGATGACTTTGCAACATGAATGTCACTTCGACACCAAATATAATTTGAATTTACACAGTTTTAGCACTCAAAAAACGTTAACATCGTCAGACCTGACACAGCTATGTCCACACACATAAGGCTACCCTGCTTGCGACTATAACTTTTTCTTTCTTTCCACACCACTTGGCGCCAAGGTCATCAATACAAAACGGATTGAAAATCCATAGTGGATCCTCACCAATCTTATTAGTTTACTCAAAAGTTTAGGACATCTCCAGATAACCTCTGAGTATTACACTCATTATAAGTAACATAAAAATTCGTTATTATGCACTTACTATCTTTAACAAATAATTATTCATTCTTTTCGTTTTAATAGGTAGTAAAATAAATTTCACATTGTCTATAAAACGATATCTCAAGTATCGATTCTATGGTTCCAGTTTAAGCAAAAAAAAAAAAAAATAATAATAATAATAAATTTTAGTCAGATTTAAGCTTCTACATTACAGCATCCTTATTCGATGAGTTAGTTAAAACTATTTGTGTATTTTTTTAACAATAAAAGATATATGGGAAACCCCTACTTAACATCAAGATCTGCATAACTGTGTGCTGTATGAATATATTGCTTTCTGTAACACTTATTTTTGACTTTATAAACAATTTTAGTGTAAATGTTAATAACTTTATTAATAATAATTTTGTACACATGGCAATAATTTTCGGGAGCATGTCCCACTACTATGTATTTGACGTTTTCTTTAGATTTTTCAGTGAGTAGTTCAGATTTCAGTTTTAACACAGTTAGTACCTGGGCCATCTTGCTTCACTTCCTTATGAAACTCCTGGTACGCTCTCCTTTGGAATTTTCAAGTTCCTGAGCCTTAGTCACCTGCCAGTGGGCTCCTAGATGCGTTTACAACTTGCTGCAGCAGATTGGGTGCTCTGCCCTGTGCCATCTCTGACTTAACTGGTCCAGCTACTTCATGGCAACTTGCCAGTTGCACAAACCTCAACCATACACGCTGCTTTTATACATACAGTTCTTAGTGGAGTTAGTGCTCATAATGTCATACACTTCCACTTAGTTACATTGTGCCTGCTAATTGTGACATGAAGTAGCATCAAAATAACAGTTTGTAGTATTGTATAGGATAAAATTAAGTATTAATGTATACTGCATAATTTCTGTAAGAATCACTGCAGTCTGTGTTGCAATTACAGGTAACAGGCTATAATGGAATGGAATAAGTAAATAAATGTTCATATTATGAGAGTTGCTTTGCATACCTACTTATTGTGCCAAACTTGTCTAATAATTTATGGTGGTGATTCAGTCAGTGTATTATTATGGAAACATCTATATATAAATGCACAGTCTCAGAAACAAATATAAATGTAAACAAATTATTGATGTGGTTAATATAATTAAATGTTCTCTCTTGCAGTACACAGCCATGAATTTAATCAAAGCCCACATTTGTTTCTTCATGCAGGTGAGACATTCATTACACTAGTCACGGTATTCACATAGGTGTTGTGTGTTGCCCATTGACAGTGTCAGAGAGAAGCAACCAGTCTCATGCATCAATGCAACTGCCATCCATCTTCATTCACATATAGGTAGAGGCAAAAGTGCTGTCACTGTCACCAGCCAAATATCCAAATGATCCTTAAGTAAGTGATTACTTTTGTAGACTGACCCATGACTCCTCACTAATGAGGCTATTTAAATCATTCCCTGCTTCACCATGTGTTCACTGCGCTTAGCTCTAAAGTGAGATTAACTAAGGCAAAAAGAAGTAAAATACGTTCATACAGAATTCAATCACTTGTACAATTCCATAGTATTTCTCATATTTCAGTATACTATAGTGTTCCAAACTTTAATACATGAACAATAAATGTATAAACCAATTCCAGCTTTCCGAGCTACGTGTATATCCACAACTAATTCACCTGTTCTCAGATCTACAAGAATCCCAGATTTCTGTCTACCATTATCAGTTCTATTCGTAAATATGAATAAATGAATTTTGTGCTAACTATCACTCTCGCAAACTAGATTGCATGAGCATCCTCCTGTTAATTCCATCCCCACTCATCAGTCTCAATTTCCAGGTGTCTTGTATTGCTGTAATCTTTTGCTCTACAAACTCATCACTAATTTTGACTTCTATGTGCCTACACATACACATAAACAAAATCCAAAGTCCCCAAAATATTTACATCTAATCAACTATCCGAAACAGCCCATGGTATAATTTACATAATTTCTTAACTTCCCAATCAACAATTTTTACTTGCTTCTTACCAACAGTTTAATTCCCTATTTAAATATGTCTCTTTGTGCCTACCACAATGTCTTTCACTTTCTGTTGCAGCCCCCTGCAGAGCATTTGTTGCTCAGCTAATAATTCCCTCTCCTGAATTGTCACAATCTGTAAGTTAAACAGTACTGCGCAGATGCTGGGTAGGTCATTCCATGAAACGACATCAGTTGGTGAACAAATGACTTTAATATTTTTTGGTTTTACTCATCATCAGATATTCAAATGCATCACGTTGTTCAGATAAAATGAAATTGCAGTGCAGATACAGGAACCATCGGTATAAGAGTAGTAAATTGTCGTGGCTGTGTTGGGAAGGTGTCAGAGCTCCAAGCGCTAATAGGAAGCACTGATGCTCAAACTGTTATAGGTACTGAAAGCTAGCTAAAGCCGTAGATAAGTTCAGCAGAAAATTTTGCGAAGAAGCTGATGGTGTTCCGAAAGCATAGACTAAATCAGTGGACGGTGGAGTGTTTGTTACTGTTTGAAGTAGTTTTATCTTGTAGGGAAATTTAAGTAGACAGTGCCTGTGAGTTAGTACGGGCAGAGGTCATTGTTGGCAACTGGAATAAAAAATTAATTCGATCCTTTTACAAACCTCCCGATTCAGATTGTAAGTAGGCTGTTTAGGTTCTTATATTGGTAACGCCGCCGCCACGTAGCGCTCTCTGTATGAAAATCACTGGCTGTGCTGTGTGCAGTCTGTGGCTAGTTTGCATTGTTGTCTGCCATTGTAGTGTTGGGCAGCTGGATGTGAACAGCGCGTAGCGATGCGCAGTTGGAGGTGAGCCGCCAGCAGTGGTGGATGTGGGGAGAGAAATGGCGGAGTTTTGATATTTGTAAAAGTGGATGTTATGAACTACTATATATATTATGACTATTAAGGTAAATACATTGTTTGTTCTCTATTAAAATCTTTCATTTGCTAACTATGCCTATCAGTAGTTAGTGCCTTCTGTAGTTTGAATCTTTTATTTAGCTGGCAGTAGTGGCGCTCGCTGTATTGCAGTAGTTCGAGTAATGAAGATTTTTGTGAGGTAAGTGATTTGTGAAAGGTATAGGTTAATGTTAGTCAGGGCCATTCTTTTGTAGGGATTTTTGAAAGTCAGATTGCGTTGCGCTAAAAATATTGTATGTCAGTTTAAGCACAGTCTTGTATAATTTTTCTAAGGGGAAGTTTCAAGATGATACAGTTGCTGAAAGGCTAGAAGAAAATTTGATTTTAATTTCAAACTCGTATCCTACTCATACAATTCTAGTTGGTGACTTTAATTTACCTTCGATACGTTGGCGAAAATGTATGTTTAAATCCGAAGGTATGCATAAAAGATCATCCGAAATTGTGCTAAACGCATTCTCTCTCTGAAAATTATTTCGAGCAGTTAGTTCATGAGCCCACGCGAACAGTAAAAGCTTGTGAAACCACACTTAACCTCCTAGCAACAAATAATCCGGAGCTAATAACGAGCATCCAAATAGATACATGGACCAGTGAACACAGGGTTGTCGTAGCGAGACTGAATATTGTAAACACCAAATCATTCAAAAATAAACGAAAAGTATACCTATTCAAAAAAGCAGGTAAAAATTCACTTGACGCCTTTCTGAGAGACAATCTCCACACCTTGCAAATTAATAATGTAAATGTAGACCAGATGTGGCTTGAATTCAAAGAAATAGTATCGATGGCATCAGAGAGATTTATACCAAGTAAAGTAACAAACGACAGAGCTGATGCCAATGATACACAAAAAGGGTCAGAACATTGTTGCAGAAACAACAAACGAAGCATGTCAAATTTAAAAGAAAGCGAAATCTCCAATATTGGCGATATTTTACAGAAGCTTGAAATTTAGCGTGCTCTTCAAAGCGAGATGCTTACAATAGTTTCCACATCGGAACTTGGTCTCGAAACCTGGCAGAAAATCCAAAGAGATTCTGGTCGTATGTTAAGTACGCTAGCGGCAAGACAAAATCAATGTCTTCTCTGCGCTATTGCAATGGAAATACCATCGACGCCAGTGCTCCCAAAGCAGAATTACTTAACACAGCCTTCCGAAATTCCTTCACCAAAGAAGACGAAATAAATATTCCAGAATTCGAATTAAAAACAGCTACCAACAAGATTAACTTGAAAGAAGATAACCTCGGCGTAGTGAAGCAACTTAGATCTTGCAACTTAATAAAGGCAACTATTCCGGTCCAGACTGTACATCAGTTAGGTTCCTTTCGGAGTACGCTGCTGTAACAGCTTCATACTTAACAACCATAGGCAACCGCTCGCTCGACGAAAAATCCGTACCCAAAGACTGAAAAGTTGCGCAGGTCATACCAACATTCAAGAATGGTTGCAAGAGTAATTCACTAAATTACAGGTCCATATCATTAACATCGATATACAGCAGGATTTTGGAACATATATTGTGTTCGAACATTGTGAATTACCTCGAAGGAACGATTTAGAAAACGTTGTTCTTGCGAAGCACAACTAGCTCTTTACACACACAAAGTCTTGAGTGCTACCGACAAGGGATTTCGTATTTTTAGATTTCCAGAAGGCTTTTATCACTGTACCACACAAGCGACTTGTAGTGAAATTGCGTGCTTATGGGATATCGTCTCAGTTATGTGACTGGTTTCGTGATTTCCTGTCAGAGGGGTCACAGTTAGCAGTAACTAACGGAAAGTCGTCGAGTAAAAGAGAAGTGATTTATGGCGTTCCCCAAGGAAGTGTTATAGGCCCTTTGCTGTTCCTTATCTATATAAACGATTTGAGAGACAATCTGAGCAGCCGTCTTAGGTTGTTTGCACATGATACTCTCGTTTATCATCTATAAAAGTCATCAGAAGATCAAAACAAATTGCAAAACGATTTATAATAGATTTCTGCGGCGGAATCTGAATAATGAAAAGCGTGTATCATGCACGTGAGTGCTAAAAGGAATCCGTTAAATTTCGGTTACACGATAAATCAGTCAAATCTAAAGGCCGTAAGTTCAACTAAATACCTAGGAACAACTTAAATTGTAAGGAACACGCAGAAAATGTTGTAGGGAAGGCTAACCAAAGACTGCGTTTTTTTTTGTCAGAACACTTGTAAAATGTATAGAGCTACTAAAGAGACTGCCTACATTACTCTTGTCCGTCGTCTTTTAGAGTACTGCTGTGCGGTCTGGGTTCCTTACCAGATAGGATTAACGGAGTACATCGAGAATATTCAAAGTAGAGCAGCCCGTTTTACATTATCTCGAAATAGGGGAGAGAGTGTCACTGACATGATACAAGATTTGGGGTGGACATTATTAAAACCGAGATGTTTTTCGTTGCGGCGGAATCTTCTCACGAAATTTCAACCCCAACTTTCTCCTCAGAATGCGAAAATATTTTGTTGACGCTGACCTACATCAGGAAAAACGATCATCATAACAAAATAAGGGAAATCAGTGCTTGTTAGGAAAGATATAGGTGTTCGTTTTTTCCGCGCGGTGTTCGAGATCGGAATAAGAGAGAATTGTTGTGAAGGTGGTTCGATGAAACCTGTGCTAGGCACTTAAGTCTGATTTGCGGAGTATCCATGTAAATGTAGTTATAGATGCGTAACTGTCAGAGGCAGCTGTATTGTATTTGAGTATCTGATGATGAGTAAACCAAAAATGCGTTGTATTAAAGTCATTTGTCCACCAATTGATAACAGAATTTGTGCAGTACTGTCAACTTATGCATTATTGTCTCATGCTTCCTACACGACTTTCTGTCCCACCTTCAGTCATAATTTGTGATGGAGGAAATTTCACATTTCTGCTATTCTGCCCATATACAATTTCAAATGGAGAGAATCTTGAAGCATAACTTTTCTTTTTATTCGTCAGCTCTTCAAATACGTATACATGTACTACCTAAGCAGTTTTCATTTCAGTTAACCCAGTTCACATATACATCTCTCAGCAAGATGCTAGCTGGGTAATACACCTATATTCTTATCTAATACCTATTCTTTCAATAAATGTATCCATATCTGAAACATATTTAAATCCATTATCTGATGACATTTGTTGTGACACTCTTACATTTACAAGTTAACCCTTCTCCAACTTACAAATCACACTCTTTGCTTATATTGCTTGTACTAATCTTTAGTGTGTATAGTTTAATAATTTTAGAGAATACATCTATTGCTAAGAGTATATACTTAACTCCCCTACGATCTACTAGTAATGGTCCAAATAAATCAATTGCCAGCACACCAAATCTTTTGCTGGGAATAATATTTTGCATTTAATCTTGTATTGCTATTGAGTTATACTTCACTTTCTGACATTTATTGCAAATTGTCAGCAGCTTCCTTACCCACCCTGCCATGTTCTTGAAAATAATATACTTCTGTATCATTCCCAGGCATTTCTGAGAAACATAACTGCTATTCTTTCCTATCCAAAGATTTATGTCTACGTTATACAAATTTTTATATCTTGTAACTTTTCCGATAAGCAAAATAAATTTTAACGTCGGAGCCGCATTTTACAATCTCCATATATATATATATATATATTTCATTTCCTTCTCTACCTCTACATGCTTTATATAGAGTATTTGAAATCGTTTATTCTCCACTTCCATCCCATTTTCATCCTCATCTAAAGGCAAATATGATATGACAGCTGCTAAATTACTTTTTATCCATTTCACATATCTAATATCATACTTACGCTGTAATGAACATGTTCTGTCTACTTTGCCTGTCGTTCAACAGTCTGCATTCTTGAAGATACCTTGAACACTTTGCGATCACCAAAAATTATTACCTTACTCCCCTCCCAATGAACTCGAAAGTTTTGCTAACCAAAGCCCACTGCTAACAATACCTTTTCCAGAAAGCCATACATTAGTTTACGGTTGGTCAGCATCTGGCTTGCAAACACAGTGTGTGCTTAGTTTCCACATTTACATCTACATCTACACATACATCTGTACTATTCAAACTAGGTGCATGGTAGAGGGTAAGTCCCGTGGCACCAGTTACTAGAGTTTCTTCCCATTCCATTCACGTATAGAGTATGGGAAGAATGATTGTTGGAATGCATCTGTGTGTGCTGTAATTTTTTTAATCTTATACTCACGATACCTATGCGAGTGATTTATAGGGGACTGTAGTATATTCCTAGAGTGATCATTTAAAGCTAGTTTTTGAATCTTTGTTAATAGACTTTCTTGGGATAGTTTACATCTATCTTCAAGAGTCTTCCAGTTCAGTTCCTTCAGTATCTTTGGGACACTCTCCTGTAGATCAAATAAGTCTGTGACCATTCATTCAGGCCTTCCCTTTATACATTCAATATCCCCTGTTAGTCCTATTTGGTGTGGGTTGCACACACATAACCAATATTCTAGAACCGGTAGCACAAGTGATTTGTAAGCAATCTCCTTTGAATATTGATTGTACTACCCCAATATTCTACCAATGAACTTTGCCCATGACTGAGCCTATATGACCATTCCATTTCATATCCCCACAAAGTGTTACAACTATGTATTTTTACGAGTTGGCCGATTCCAACAGTGAATCATTGATATTATAGTCATAAGATACTACATTTTTTCGATTTGTGAAGTGTACATTTCTGAGCATTTAAAGCCAGTTGCCAATCTTTGCACCATTTTTAAATCTTATCAAGATCTGACTGAATATTTATGCAACTTCTTTCAGATAATACTTCATTATAGATAACTGCATCATCTGCAAAAAGTCTAAGATTACTATTTAAATTGTCTGCGAAGTCATTAATGTAAAACATGAATAGCAAGGGTCCAAACACACTTTTCTAGGGTAAACCTGAAGTTACTTCTGCATCTGACGATGACTCTTTACTGCGTCTTCCCTACAAAAAGTCTTAATTCTAGTCGCAAATTTCACTTGATACCCCATATGATTATATTTTTGGCAATAATTTACTAACTTCTGGAACAGAAATTGTCCCACAGCATAATCTGTGCTACTTGATGGAAAACAAAAAGATAATGACATGCGCCTGTAGAATAATATTTTACTGTTGAACAAACTATTTTTAATAGTCTTAAAACCTATGTTATGTATGTTATGTCCATGTGTCCATTCCACGTTTCAATAAACTGCAAAGGTTGGGTGGATTCATACCGTAACCACTAATGAATTTTCTCTAAAAAAAAGTGCATTATCCTATGAACAGCTTAATTATTTTTATTCTTAGATACATCACATTCAGCAATAGCTTTGATCTTTTCTTTGTTAGGCAGAGTGCCCTAAAAAATTAGTTGATACTCAAAAAGGACAATTTTGCATGTGAAAACTAATATTTGCTGTGGTTGAGGGCCACTTCTCTTTATAAACTGCTTTGAACACATCCTCAAACAACAGACAATTTTCATGTCACGTAATGCTTACCAGTATATCAAGATACGCATCCTTGTATTTCGTCATTAATCCACACCCAAAAGTATGGTTCAGTGCCTGGATAAACACAACCTCTGAGTTTGATAAACCAAAAGCATATATGTCCTTCATGCTAATAGAAAATTTTGTACTTCCTGCTGGTTCACATAAAGGCACCTGCCCAAACATAGCAGTTAAATCCACATTAGACATGAGTCTTACGTCAGGAGCTACAGACCAGCTGATTCTGGACGAAATTAACACTCTGCACGTTGAGTTACTGTGAAGCAACTGCTGGAAGTTAGATAAAGTTCTTCTGTAAAATAGCTACAAAGCCTGCTAAAATAACTACAAGTGTGTTTCAGTGCCGAGGAAGATGAGTCGTTAATGGACGAGCGAACTGATGACGAGCAAATGTGAACAACCTATCTTCGTCGTCGATTAAGGAGTTGTAACCACTTTTTTCAATACGTCCTCATTCTCGGTTCAGAAACTAATTGCTAATGGTTTTCCGCGCTTCGTATAAGCCTGGAGTACACAATTACCTTTTCGGTCGTCCATTGTATGTTCAGTTACCAGCAAACCTAGGCGTTTCTTTGTCGTTTCTCCCATACAGTCTATCAGTACTGTAGACTATGTTAGCACTTTTGTTAAGGGAATAACACATTATGTGACACTATTCGCAGACAGCACATGTGGACTGAATAGCCGATGTGCTTGCGGTTTCATTTTCTAAGAAAACGCAAATGCGCGACGTTTTTAGGGGCGCATTCTACTCAGTTAGCCTATAGAATAAGCGATGTTAACGATAAGTTTTTGAAAATATGATGTAGCAATTAACGTAAATCTTTTTGCAAATTATTTATTGATTCTAGGACAACATTTTCTGATTTTTTAAAACAAATACAGTCAGCATTAGTCCCCCATCCGAGGATTTAAAGTTGCTCAGTCTAAAATGAGGTTTGTCTATAACGGAAGTCCTCCAGTCTGCAAATATTATCTGAAGTCAAAAAACAAACAACTTTCTTAATCTAAAGGATATTGCGCACGGCATAATAGCATAGTTTTTTGAAATTTGAAAAAAAATGATAAAATGACGGACGTTTCACCAAAAAATTAGTTTTGTCATGTTTGTTTGGCCACGTTAATTGAAATAACTAATGAAGAAATTAAAATAAAAATCTAGCTTATTACTCCTTGCGGACGTGCCCAAGGAGTAGTTCAGTCAAATTTCAGAAAGATATCGTTATTAGTGTGCCTGCAATCCATTCCATCAGTTTGAGATACAGTGTATATGGCTGAATTACTCCTCGGTTATGTCCCCAAGGAGTAACAGGCTAGTTATTTATTTTAATTTCTTCATTATTTATTGCAAGAACGTGAGCCGAAACACACGACAAAATTATACGTTTGTTTCAAACTTCAGCCACTTTATTAATTTGTCTAATTTCAACAAACTGTGGTATCAATCCGAGCGTAATATTCTATAGATTAAGAAATTTGTTTGTTTTTTGACTTCAGATAAGATTCACAGACTTCAGGACTTCCGTCATGGATGGACCTCATTTTGGACAGAGAAACTTTAACTTTTCAGATGACTGAATTTCTTTTAAAAAATCAGAAAATGTTGTCCAAGTATCAATAAACTGCGTGCAAACAGATTTACGTTGATTGCTACACAAGCTTTTACCAAGAAAAGTTGTAAAAATCTCATATTATGGGCTGACGCCCTGTCCAGTTCGCTCGGCGCAAAATTCCTGCTCCTGGGAAAACCCGGCTTTATGCGAGGTATCGACTCCAGATGTCAGTTTCAGGCAATTCCCTTCTATTTATTCGCTCGGAAATTGGTGGAAATGGACTTACATGCACTGACAGCAACGAATCCTATCGGGTTCGAAACAGACTGTCGCTGACAAGGCGCGACTCATCTCCGCTCCCAGTCGATTACCAAATTCTCGCGGTGATTGTTCTTAAATGGTACACCATTCCTTGTACACACGCTGGATACATCGGGTAGATACTGCGGCAAATCGGACAACTTCATTCATGGTGTCATCATGAGCACTTCCAAACGCTATGGTTCCTTCCTCCGTTTCAAACACTTCTTCACGTCCACTCATACTGCTGCACTGATTACATACAACCGACTGGCCGGGACTCAGTTCCACACCATTTACAGCGCTCCAAAGCGATGTGTGTGCTCTTTTAACAGGGTGACTGAGATTTTTTTAGTTGCTCATATTTTCGAAACAAAATTTCATCGTTAAGCGAAACAATATTTGCTTTTAATTCCTTTTGTAGACTACTGGAAACA